>NC_142359.1:37701696-37839196 GCF_059441175.1 Urocampus carinirostris
CACCCGCTAAAAGTGAAAATCTGCAAACTAGCGACGCCCCTTAAAATTAAAAAAAATATATATATATAATAAAAAAAAAATCTCATCTCATCTCATTATCTGCACCGCTTATCCTTATTAGGGTCGCGGAGGGCTGGAGCCAATCCCAGCCACCTCCAGGCAGTGGGCTGGGGAACCCCTGAACTGGTTGCCTTCCAATCGCAGCTGCAAATCACATTAGTTCTCGCAGCTAGCTGCGTTCTTCATCAACGCACGAGCCGAGTGATCCACCGCTAAGAGTCGTACAGCTGGGCGATTTTACGTCCGCCCGGGACGATCGGAGACAAATTCGCGACAGGGTTTTTACCGCGGGTGCCGTTCGGTCGCTCCCGCGAGCGAGCCCCTAACCGGCGGCGCGGGTACTTTCGGGCGCGATACGCACGACACCGACACAGTTATGGGGGTCCCGCGCACGTCCGCCGCGCCGCTCTACTGGGGTCGTCGGATCACGCCCGCCGCCTTATCTCGCCGTGTGACGCCGCGTCCGCCAAACTCGCTTCGTCGCGCTGCCTGAATGCAATTTGTTTTTATTTGTAGATCTATAGTTGTTATTTAGTTACAGTCGTATACTCTCAGTCCCCAAGGACATCATCGAGATAATTTGCAAGTCTCTATGTTTAAGGTTTTCACAAAAACAAAATAGGCACAGAAATGCACCATTACTGTAAAATTGAAAATCACATCGAAATTGGAATCCAAGTCTGGAAAATCGCAATTAGGTTTTTTTTCTCCAAAATCGTGCAGCCTTATCGCGGATGTCAAATACAAGTCAACTTTTGCGTTTTTCTCTGTATTTTATACATTTTTGATCAATTCACATAGATTAATTTCCTCAATTATGCCATCATGTGGACAAAATAATGTATAACATGCAATAAAATAATGGGGTGTAATCATTCACAGAGTTCAAATATATATCTATATACTTTGTTTTTTGTGTATTAAAATTAATTGTTCTGTGTTATTCTATTTTGTCTGTTTTTGTGCTTACGAAACTAGTGAAAATGTGTTATGAGGATAAATAGTGATTATCTTTTATTCAATTTATTCAAGGTCAGAAGTTTTTCCAAAGTTTTTGGACTAAGGGAAGTTGAGGGGATCCCATGGAGTTACTTTGCCACTTTTTTTTCAATTACACTCAGACCTAGCGATTCATTTTCTTACTCGGTCACGTGGTACACTCTGCTGGGCTTCACCGCTTACGTCATCAACACACACCTCAACTCGCGGTTCATGAACCGGCACGTGCTTCAGGGATTTAAACCAAGAAGCACATTATTATTGACAGGTATGAGATCGAGAGACTGTTGGTACCTAAGCACTTTCTGTACCCTTGAAATTAAAGTTACTGTAATTTTATATGAAATAAGCACAAAGATGTTTTTACAGCTATTTTTTTTCTTTTTGCATAGAATAGTTTGAATGCGCAAATCAAATAAGCAGATGCTGGCAGTAATCCGAGTGGTAGCTTCTGGGAACGCTAATGAACTGAATTTTTTTTCGTACGACGGGGCCGATTTGTTTGAAAAAAAAAAAAATCGTACTATGAAATTTTTGTGTTCAGTGACGCTTGTATAAAAATGTTGACTATCTCACCTTATAACCTTTAATGCTCATGTCAAAGTTTTTATCTAACGCCAGACAACATTGCGTCCTTTTATTATGGAAATCGAACGGCTTTGAGGAAACGATTGACTTTCTTGCAGATTTAACTTGCTTTTAGCCACAAACAGAGCTTTCATGCACCAGCCCTGACTACAGAAAAGGCCCTCCATCAGTCCTGGACTAGCATACCAGTGGAGAAATTCCCAGATAAGTATTACTTCTAGCCTTAGGCTTTTCAGGCATTAGCCGCACTCTAGCCACGCCTGCTAGCTCTTGTCATCCGACTCATCTTGCAACTGCTTCCACAAAAGGAATTCCTCCACGGACGTGGAGGTCCAAGGAAGGAAGAGAGGGGGCAATTGGGCCATGCATAAAACAGTAAATTTTGGAAAAGATCAGACGGAGTTAAGAATATTCAAGTTAAGTGAAGAGTGCATGTATGCTGTAATAGAGCTCCTGTGCTTGTTGGCTAGGTCTGAGAGGCCAGAGGGTACATGGGGGCTGGGGGAGCGACCAGCTGGGTCCCCACACACTATTAGATGAGCTCACTTGTAATGCACACACGCACAGACACACACAACCTTTTAGCTGCTACAGATGACAACCATATAAGGGCCTGGGATTCCCATGGAAAAAAGAGGACCAGGATTGAGGAAGTAGGGGACCGGGGGGTAAAAAGGCAATAACCAAAAAGATGCTAAGATTGTATCAGGGAGAGGGACTCCAGATATTATTGTGTTGACTTCCAATCATTGGCCAATATAGATGAGCATTGCAGTACGCTTAAACCCATACACAATGATACCAGGAGAGGGGAAGGGGGCAGTTGAAGGAGCCAGCCTCACCAAAGAGGAAATGAGAAAAATAAACAGCCACTTCCTGTTACTCTTCAGGGTCCCGACGACGCTTTCCGATCACCCGCATAGAAATCTTGGAAAGCCACAGTTGTGTCGTTTGTTAAACGCCTCCTGCACGTGAACATCCAGGAAGTGAGATAAGGTTGCCGTCCTTGGCAGAGAGCCGACTAAAGACACCGAGCGTAAATGTTGCAAGATGAAACCATTTAAAACTGTAAGAAGCCGTTCAGTTTTACACACCACTGTGCATTCACTCGTCTGATCTTCAATTTCTGGGGTTCTTCTTCTGTGCAAACTATCCAGGGCTAGTTAAATGGATGCCACAAAAGCAAAGATTGGAGATAACTGCCTTAAACATCTCTAAAATAGAATTTTCATTAATAAAAAGACTAAATTGCTCAATGCTGATATTTCATGTGTGTCAGCTCATTATGAAACAGGGTTCGTACACATTCTTTATGGTCAAATTCAATTACTTTTTAGGGACTTTTGGTTTTGACTTGCCGATATCGCGGCTCCCTTGACCGCCTGGGTTGTCAGGGATCCACTTCCTACGTTAAGTCTTGGGCAAGTGACTCGCAAAACTAAAAGTTCAAATAAAGATGAAAAAAATAAATACAGATTAGTGTAAACATTCTTGGGTGAATTTGTCTGAGGGTCCTTTACCCATTCAGAATTCAGAATGAGGGAAAATACGTGACCAGAAAAGCTTTAATTTTGATTTAACATGACATGCTTCATTAATCTAAATCAGATTGGCCTCATGCTGATGAGTTGAGTGGACACCCCTTAATTATTCACTCTGCAGTCAATTTAAAAAAAGACTATGTGACCTGACCTTCAAGGTTTATAAAACACAGAATTCCACAAGGAAAAAAAAATTAATCTGGTTTGTACTGTATGATAAATAAACTACATCTTCCTTGTAATGAAGCACTCTAGCAGGCTTTCACGCTGTAACTCGTAACAATTAAGCAAATAAGAGCAATGGTAAGCATTCACCATTTTTTTGGTAAAATCTACAAAGGAAATTAAATATTTACTGCCATTCAGAATATATTAGATGATTGTCTTTATTTTAAGTAGCGCTATTAGGTCGATCCAGTCATACATTTTCTTCCACCTATCCAGAGCTGTATGCGCCATAATATGCTTTCTAAATAGGGTTAAGTTGCCTATAATTTTTTTTGTAAACCACTACAATTACAAACGGATACTTTGTTTCAGCTTCAGGTGAAGCACACTACTAGATGAGCTCACATACACACAACCTTTTAGCTGCTACAGATGACAACCATATAAGGGCCTGGGATTCCCATGGACCCTGTGTATATATATATATATATATATATATGTATAAAAGTTTGAGCATATTACTTCTGTATTGGCCAACTTGCACTGGCTCCCAGTCCACTTAAGATGTGACTTTAAGGTTCTCTTATTAACATATGTTTGCATGGGCTTGCACCTTCTTATCTCTCCGATTTGATTTCCCCCTATGTTCCTGCACAGAGTCTGCGCTCGCAAAATACCGGTCTACTTGTGACTCCGAGAGCCAAGAAGTCTGCAGGCTCGAGAGCGTTCTCCATCCGGGCCCCGGTGTTATGGAATGCCCTGCCTCTGGAGATAAGATCTGCAACCTCAACTGAAGTTTTTAAATCAAGGCTTAAGGCACACTTCTATTCCAAAGCGTATCATTAATGCCCACCTCATATTCTGTTTTGTCCTGTCTTTTTCCGACGCCTGCCTGGCTGATACGAAGCAGAAGGATGATTTGAGATGAGTCAGCGGACCAGTGTCTGACCTGCAGCATGTCAACCCCTGCATTTACCAGCTGGCAGAGATGGGAAGCGGCGTCGTGGCCGTCATAGACTTTCTGGACTAGTTTACAGGATGGGGGCGTCGTTGGTGTCATGCTCTTTACGGATATCTTCAACATCTTACTTAGTGTTTACTATTCTGTGTACTGTAATGCTAATGGTAATTCACCCTGGTCAATCCTGGAAGGGGGATTACCACGTGTGAGGTCCTTTCTAAAGGTTTCTCTTTTTTCCTCACACTGAGGTTTTTGAGTTGTTCCTTGCCCGCATGCTGGTTTAAGATCAGGTAGTTGTGTAATTGTAATCCTGTGCAGTTTTTTGAGACATTTTTGTGATTAAGGGCTATATAAATAAATGTGACTTGACTTGAGGTCGACACATCCTTTAAGTAGATGCAAAGAAAAGGTGTCAATTGGTTATCAATGACAAGCAACAAAAAGTCACCAGTTTAAAGTTGGCTGATTTAGGTTGCTAAAAATTCAAACATTTGCTATTTTTTTGCCCTCTCAAACGGAACGCAATATTCTTTCTCTTCTTCTAGATGAATGCATGAGGAGTTGAAAATTATAATGATTCAGAGCCAATATTGCGGGCATTTTCAATGGATGGTTCATGTTTCTTCAGTCATAAGTTCGTAGTTTTAAAGAGGTTTGCTTTAAAAAAAAATTGAAACCCTCCCCCCTCCCATCATTCTTAACCGTAGTTTTTGTTTGTGAGCAGAGGGCAGACCGAAGTGATGCCACAAGGCTCGAGGGCGCCGAGCTGAGCTGTTGTCATCCCGGAATCATTTGAAAAGCGGACATCTAAGTTGGGAAAAAAATGTCAATTTTATACCTGGGTCAAGTCCACTTGGATGTGTAGCAGCAGGTTTGCTTGCCCTGAGGAATTGTTCCTTACGACCAACCCCAGGTGAACAAGTTCCAACTTGCAAAAGCACTATTATGGGATGCATACTTAACAACTTTGGGGGTTGTGTACAAAAATAATTTTAACAATTTTTGTTTCTGAAAGGAGACAACTCGAGGTGAGCGTCACCGGCTAGTCACTGCCGCCGCCAACACAGCATCACATCATCAACTTCACAGGGACTTCCTGCAGGATGATTACAGGGTTGGTTGGCTCAACATGGAGAGACCTGCCAATTACAGACGCGAGAATGTATGCGCTGAGTCACCATAGCCCTGCCAGGTCTAAAACAGAGATTTCTAACAGTGTTCCTGGAGCTGAATTACCAAACATGCTCACTCCTGCCATCTGCTTATACGGAGAAAAAAAAAGAAAAAGATTGGCCACAGATTGCAGTTGACCTAAATTCCCGTTTAACACAGCATGGTTAATTGCATAAAAATGATGACAGCGTGCTATAAAAAGATCCGGATACACAAAAAGATGTACATCTAAAGAAGTCATTCTACAGGAGGAAAACCACAGACCTTCTTCATCAATGGAGATTGTGTATGGCTCAGGAAAAAAAACCTGATCAGAAAATGCTGGTGTCCTTCTACAAAGAGAATTGTGGAAAACAGCACCACAGTGTGGTATGCTGGGAGCAAAACTGCAGACAAAAAAAATCATTGGTTGCTCTCCACCCAGTCTGGAAGACCAACAAAAATTGAAAAAGGACTCATCTTACCCCGGCCACCGCATCTTTAACCTGCAGCCATCTGGCAGACCCTACAAGTCCCTTAAAACAAGTACTAACAGATTCAGGAAGAGTTTCTTCACCACCCTAAACAAGCAAACATGAATGTGAAAAAAATATAATCATGTATATCTTGCCTATGTATGAAAAAGATCATTCATATTTTTTTCTCCTATTTTGGATATATGTTGCTGCTAATGTCATTGAAATACTGTTCTGATGCACTTACAACTTCGGCAACTCTCCAAGCAAATACTCGGAAATATTTGACTATTTATCCCAACATTCATTTTTATATCATTTTGGTCTTTGAAGTAGTTTATTACAAGGTTGCCCTGGAGTGCCATGCCTAATCTCGCAGTAAACAAGGTTCAATATGTTGTTATCAATGACAAAGACAATTATAATTAAACAAGTCTTTACCATCCTTGAATTAGCATAATTACTAAATAAAATAACCGCCCAAAAATAAAGATCAAAACCATCTGGAAAGTAGTCCAAGAATAATTGATGCGCACCTCAATACATTCTTCAAAGAATTCTGACATGCATAAGTGACTTTCAACAAGCACTTCATTTGGCAAACAAAGGCTAACCATGCAAGGATATCTCTCAACCTAGAAAGAATGGCAAAATAAAGGGATGATCCTAGACTGCTATAACCCAATTCTTCAATACCTTCAATCTGAGTCAGTCTTCATACGATCAATTTTATTGAATGAGCTACATTAGGTCAAAATGGCCTTATTTTAACTATACAATGATATCTCACTGTAACACTGTTCACCATTTACAGTCGCAATGCTTCAAAGATTTTCTTGCATTGGGTCCTGCATTCTGATTGGCCTAAGTGTCCTAAGAGAATATGTTTCGTTAGGAAATAAATGTTTAGGTACAGTACATTGTTGAATGAGTGTTTGGGCCAGTAAACAGGTTGGTTCACTGGTTTCAATATATAATAGAGTAATTGTTAAGAAAAATACAGTTTCTACTTAACGGATTTTGCCTATCAAAAATTATTTCATACGTAACACCCACGACAAACGAAGGTTCACTGCACCTCAAGTGCAGTCAATCAAACGATTGTCGGCTGATAACAAAGGAGGATCCCTAGGAAAACCTCCGTTAGAATATGATATGGTGAAATTGTGAATGTGTTTAATTACTGTTAAAAGTGTCAATAAAATTGTTCAAACCAAAAAAACAAAAGAAGGCAGGGTTGTAAATCAAAATAGAACAGAGAACGCAAAGAGCAGCTTGCCAAGCCTTATAGTAAAGTTTGTTGCACTGTTTAAGTCAAGTCAGTTTTATTTGTATAGCCCTTAATCACAAATAGTCTCAAAGGGCTATATTTGTCAGCTGGGGTTTGGTTTTGGCTTCTGACATGTGACCGGGAGGCGGGGTTTGTTGGCAGTCTTACCAGAGAGAACTGCAATGGTAAGACACATCTTTTGGTGCACCACAAAAGAAGTTAATTTTAAACATTATAACCCCAGCTGACAAATCTCTCAACATGCACAGTAATGTGATTGATATTGTCAAGCTGTTTAGGTTTATTTTCGTTTTGTTTCTGTTTTACTAAAATATTAATTCCCCTTGTAGAGATCAAAGAGATCAAAGCCAGCAGAAAAGCTAATGTTGTGACTCATCCATTTGCAGGTAAATTGTACCCGTTTTTATACTCATTATTGTTTTTATTTCTATTTTCTCATATACATTAAAAAAGGATGATGTTGGTTAAAATTCAGACTAAAGAAAAATATGTTGAATTGATTGTAAACGTTAAAAATCCACTATATCATCTCTTGTTAAAAGTATCTTGTTAAAATGTAAAGATGTAAAAATGTATTGTGATTTTCTAAAATGTATTTTATGTCAAGCCGGGCACCAAGATTGCCTTGTATTGTCCAGTTTTAGTGAACTGTCACTTGATGATCTCAAACAGGTGGTGAATGCGGCCAAACCGACAACTTGCCAGTTCAACCCGCTCCCAGGTTCACTTATTAAAAGTCTTTTTGGCGTCCTTGGACCTTCAGTTCGAAATATTATAAACATATCACTCTCCTCAGGTGTAGTTCCAGCAGCTTTTAAGTCCGCCGTTATTAAACCCACACTGAAACGACCCAACCTTGATCCAGAAATCTTAAGTAATTATAGACCTGTGTCAAACCTACCTTTCCTCTCTAAATTACGTGAAAAAGTAGTGGCACAGCAGCTGAATGTTTTCATATCCGAGAATAACCTTTTTGAATCCATGCAATCAGGATTCAGGGCTAACCACTCTACTGAGACAGCTCTGATCAAGGTAACAAATGATCTCCTACTGGCAATGGATTCTGGCGCTTCATCACTTTTGCTGCTGCTGGATCTTAGTGCTGCTTTTGACACAGTGCACCACAATTTCCTACTAGAACGGTTGGAAAAATGGATTGGTCTCTCAGGAACCGTCCTCTCGTGGTTCAGATCCTACCTCTCAGATAGGACGCACTGTGTTAAATATGGTGAAATGACATCTGAGCCCTTTAACGTTACCTGCGGTGTTCCGCAGGGTTCAGTGCTTGGCCCCCTTCTTTTCAGCATTTACATGCTTCCATTAGGTGATATTATTCGCAAGTACAATATCAGCTTCCACTGCTACTCAGACGACACTCAACTATATCTTCCGTTGGAGGAATCTCCCACATTAAACTGTGGAAATTTGGAGGCCTGCCTCATTGAGATAAAAGAGTGGATGTCACTCAATTTCTTGCGTCTTAACTCTGAAAAGACAGAAATGTTAGTCATTGGTCCATCTAAATGCCGTGACTTATTCTCAAAACCTGCTGTGAACATTGACAAATGTCACATCACACAGAGTGACTCAGTTAAAAATTTAGGTGTCATATTTGACCCTGATCTATCCTTTGAAATGCATGTAAAGAAAATTACTAGAACCGCTTTCTTCCATCTTCGTAACATTGCTAAAATCCGTTCAATACTGTCTCAGTCGGATGCGGAAATTATAATTCATGCGTTTGTTACCTCCCGTCTCGATTACTGTAATGCACTACTCTGTGGTCTCCCGAAGTCTAGAATCAAGTCTCTTCAGCTGGTACAAAATGCCGCAGCGAGGCTTTTAACTAGGACAAAAAAGTACGATCACATAACACCGATTTTGGCTAACCTGCATTGGCTCCCAATTAGCCATAGATGTGATTTCAAGGTTCTCTTAGTATTGTACAAAATCATACATGGACTTGCTCCCTCTTATCTTTCAGATCTGATTTGCCCCAATGTCCCGGTCCGAAGCCTACGATCTGAGACTGCCGGTCTTCTGGTGATCCCAAGAGCAAAGAAGTGTTCTGCTGGTTCGAGAGCGTTCTCCATCCGGGCACCGATGCTGTGGAATGCTCTTCCCCCTGAGATCCGATCTGCAACCTCAGTGGAAATGTTTGAATCTAAGCTTAAAACTCACTTCTACTCCATAGCATATGAATAACCTACTCTTCTCGTCGGCTGAAAAATAGTCTGTGTAATACAGTGTAATAATCTGTGAAGCCCTTTGAGACTCTTCGTGATTTAGGGCTATACAAATAAAAATGACTTGACTTGACATGTAAAGTGAAAAGAAAGCTCTTTGATGTGCTTTGTTGGCAGTCTTACCAGAGGGAACTGCAATGAGATCAAAGCCAGCAGAAAAGCTAATGTTGTGACTCATCCATCTGCAGAAACTGTAATAATAAAAACCTCATCATCCAGTCCAGCGTGAATGTGGATCTTTGGTGGGACACGTACACCGCGGTAAATACCATATTAGATAGATAGATAGATACTTTATTCATCCCTGAAGGGAAATTCACATTTCCAGCAGCATCCCTGAGCTGAGAACAGTACAATAATAAAGCCAAAAGAATACAATATACAAATACCCAGTGTGACGTGCAAATGACGTGCTAAATAGTGCTACACAGAATACATATTGCAGTAAGATTTGGTAATATCCAATGTAGGTGGTTTAATGTGGGCATATTGTCAGATTTTTATTTTGTTTCCCATTATCTAAAATATTTTTATCTAAAATATTTTAATTTAAATATTTTAGATGATGGCTCATTCCCGGGTCACACCTCAAGTAACATTGTGACAAGGTCGTCCGCACACCAGCGATAAGACGCAATGCTGCCAGCTGGTGGAGCCACTGACCCCAATACAAGGCAATCTTGGTGCCCGGCTTGACTCATTTTCTCATTGCAATAGCCGAACCTGCCAAGCACTATGCTTCTCACCTTCGGTTATGCAACTTCCACTCTGTGCATGCAAAGCCACCGTAACATTATGCTACACTCATAGTCATTACTATAGCAACCACTCCCGCAAAAATCATGGATATAGGTCCCACAGAAATGACACGCTCTATGATAGCTCGTGGGAGAAAAGTAAAAGTTCAAGTGTAGGTCAGAGTGGAGATTCTCCTTGGAGAGGCAACAGCAAATTGGCCTGATGGAGCTCAGCAATTTGGGGACAGGCCGTAGAGGGGGTGCAGGGACTTTAGGTGACAGCTGAGGAATGTCTGCGCCGCTCACTCTTTGCCATGGTTTCCAAATACTGTCATGTGAGGAATGCGGAGGCCGAGGCAACAGCACTCGGAATGCTACGCTCCCGAGACCAGTTTAGCAATGAAGACGGCATATAACATTTCTAGCGCACGATGCGCTATTCATATTTTTGCTCCCACCTGAGCCAGAGTGCCTGGGTATTGCCTGGATTTGAAACTACCTACGCAAAAAAAAGGAAGACAAAAATCTTTTACCAAGACTTTGTGACACTTCAATACATCTACTTAAATACTGTACGCTACAAATTGCCATCATTAAAGCAAAGAATGCTGAAAAAACATATCATAACAACGAACAAGCATTTTAGTAATTAGCTGAGACCATCAAATCAGGAGGAATAATGTTGAAGCAAGCACATGAAATCCGATTTGTGCTGTAATGATTAAAGAAACATACAAGCAGTAGTTTCATATCCAATTCTTACATGTCTCAGTCTGAAACCCTCAAAACACACCAATTAGAGTTGAATGACAAGGCGACATCACTATGATTTAGACAACCCAAATGTACCAAACCAAAAGTACTGCTGTTGTCAGTATCCCATCTGTTCCTGCCAGAATCGTTTCTCACAAGTTACGGCAATTTCGGTTGGCATGGCAACTGAAATTATAACTGTTTTAGTCAGGAGTCAGCTGTGGACAAAGACATGTCATTATTTAAGAACAAAAAAGTGGAGGAATCAATCATACTTGCTCTTTCTACACAGCTATATCCTGAAGGCTCTGGGAGGATTAGCTCAATGAGGAAATATACAGTGCTTATCACTTGATTGATTCCCCCCAAAAAGGACTGTAAGAAAAAGGACAACGGGGGAAATATTGAAGGGACTAGAATACAAATAAAGAAACATATTCAATGTAAGATAGCCATACTGCGCGCGGTCAGGCGGTTGGTGACTCCTTTCCAATGCCAGCCTCTACACTACAAAGCATTGCCACAAACTGAGTCATAGCCAAAGTTAGCAACATCTCTTGAAACACAGTTGGGAGAACGTATAACGTGTTATTTATAACCCTGTTCTGATCAACAGCTTTCATGAGAGATATGCCACCAAGCCCCCCTCCTTCCATACAAGGTGGATAAGCAAGGCCTCTCTCATGAAAAAGATACAGGTGAGGTAATTAAGGAAAATGTAGCCATCTAGTGAAGGTTTTCCTCATCTTGACCTTATGTAACAGAGTTGAAATTTGATTGTTTTGAATTCTCACAAAATCTGTCTTTTTGTTGTATTACTGTTAATATTCCGGTACCTCATTCAGTTGTTAAGTCATGGGTGTCTGCGACTGTCTTTTTCGTTTGGCACTTTATGGGCTTCAGCGCTTGCCGTAGCTTTAGTGAATTTGTAAGCGCTGAAGATAATTGCAGTCGTGAACAGATGCCCCTGACTTTTGTATTGTTTTGTTTACTGAATGCAGGCAATAAACCCAGAGACTGTGAAACCCTTGTGTCGTGCATGAAAGAGGGTCGCTACACTTACAGATTAACAAGCAAGGGCGCCATTTCCCATAATGACACCAAGGCTCCTTTAGAAACCCAAAAGGCAAAAACAGCACATTTCCTACATCACAGTGCATACACACACAGCTTACATATTTGCACTCTCCAGAGATTATTAAGTCTGCGAGCCAGCGCTCTCTTGTGAGTAGTCATCCCAAAACAAGCCAACAGCAGGCAATCTTTGGGCAAGATGAGGAGGGGGTGAGAAATGGAAGGATAACTAACTGAATTGCACATTATAATGAAATGTGACAAATGAGATAGCTGCATACACTTGTGATCCTTACAAAATCTTAACTGGGGTTTGCGGACGAAGCAAGGCAAGTACATGATGACACGCGGGTAAGAAGGCTACGTCACTCTTGAGTTGAAAGAATGATACCAAAACTCTTGCATTGCTCACCGGCGCACCTGAGAAACGTAGATATTGAAGGTGCCATGATTAAGATGTTTGTCAATACTGCACCGTGTAGAGTGAGAGGCAAATATAAGCACAACAACGGGCGGATATTAAAGCTGGAACTTCACTAATAGCACAACTTAATGCAACTTAAAACGTATGACATAAATATCAGTGAGTCACTTAGTAGTATCTCAATGCAATCGGCTCTTGCAACAATTTAGCATGTGCAACTACAACATGATACACCATAGTGATGTTTGATCATCCTTTTTTTAATAAGAAGAATAAATTGAGTCCAAAGAGCTGCCATCTCATCATTAGACTGCAAGGACTGCTAGGTTAGTTAGCGTGAGAGAAGTTAGCTCAGGAATGCCGAATTAGTCATCAGGGGCTTTGAAAGCACACTTAACACGTTTGCGATTATTAAAAGAGGCTCATTGGTTAAAACGAATTTTTAAATGAGCCCAAAAATAAACCGGAAACTAAATTGACGAAAATGTAGCTTCCTGTACGTGCTAACCTAGCGTTAGCATCTACCTGCAAACCTAGCCGTAATACACTATTAAACCAACACAGGACTGCAGGACTAGTTTCATAACAAGACAAAAATCCAGTACTGGGCAATAAAAATGGGTAACGAAAAATGAATGTCCTCAAACAAGACGTTTTTACAACCAAAATGCGTCAACAAACTGACTTTAGCCGCTAGCACCTAGCCACAACGCACCTTATTTCCAAGGTGTCAAATATAACGAGTTTCACTCCCGAACAAAACGAATTGAAGTAACAACACTTATTTTCGACTTCATGCATAAAAACAGAAAATAAACAAGAGGGTAGATCTCTGCAAACCACTACAGCGCCTGCAATCTAGCAATTAGCCAGAGTCTACGGGTGCGGACTATCGCCTGGTGTGTGTTGACGACCATGAACAGGATGCTCCAAAATGCTCAAAACATACAATAATCGCTGTTAAATTTGAGCCATATCGAAACCTAAGTCTCGAAACAACTACCACTGTATTGAATTGGACAAATAAACGCTCGAAGACGGGCGTTGCAAGATCCCGTACTCCGGTTCTCCAAGTAGGTAAACAACGGGAAGAGAATGGCCTCCACTTGACAGGTGTTCCCGGGAGATTCGTACCGCCCGCGTTCGAGCGAGGCCAGGTCCAGCCCGGCTCAAGTCGTGGGTCAGGGGTGGCTACACAAACCTGGTGAAGGGCAGTGATCCCGTCGTCGCTGGCGTAGTTGATGTCAGCGCCGCGGTCGAGCATTCGCAGCACCTCCTCCGTGTCCCCGCTGGAGCAGGCGGCCAAAAACACGGCGCAGTCGTCGAACTTCACCTTGGTTTTCTTCTTCTTTAGGATCGGAGGCTCCAGGTCCGTTTCAGAGCCCAGCCACCGCTTTAACTGCTCGTTCCTCTTCTGCTTGGCGTCCGCCATCTTCATCCCCCTCCTGTCTCGGGCTTCTTATCGTTCTCCGAGAGAGGATATACTTTATAGTGGCACTATCCCACAGCTCACTGGGGCGTGGGAAGGGAGGGCTGCATGCGGGGTGGAGGGAGGCGGAGGGCGGACCGGGGACAGGAGGAGGGACGACCGAAGCTCGGCTACAGCGCGAGAAGAGGCTTGCTTGATTGTTGTAGCTTAGTCTCGCGAGATCTCTGCAACGTTGGAGCTGCAATGTGACGTCATCCTCTGTGGATTAGGAGAGGGTGGGGGGGAAGAGTGAGCAGGGTAATCCCTTATAGACTCGACGTCACCGAATAAAACGAGGCAGCACTTCAAAATATTGCATAATGTCCGTTCGAAATATATCACTATTGATCAGTGTCGGGCACGTTACTTTAAAGGGGAAAAATAAAGACAAAAGGACAAAAATGAAAAAAATGAAAAATAACAAAAAAACAACAACAACAAAAGAAAAAAGAGAGATAAAAGAAGAAAAAAGAATACTCTTTACGTTTTTTTTATAAACACATTAACACTGAAAAAGAGACGTTTCGTTTGCGAAGGACACAAGTCGGTTGCTGTCCAGACATGATTAAAAAAGACGTGACGTAAACAACTCAGAGGAAAGTGTAGAACCGCCCTGCTGAGAACGGGGTCAAGTTTGCGGGGCACGCCAATGTTGGCGTTCTGCAGCCAAAAACAAAACCACTTTGACCATCAGTAACGGTAACGGTGTTGGGGCTGAGAGGTCACAGGTTCAATTCCTGACTCCTCCGAGTTAAATGACAATGGGGCTTTAAGCGGGTAGGAACCTTGCATGGCTGACGCCGCTTTCGGGGTGTGAATGGGTGTTTGAATGGGTAGGTGTAAAGTACATCATAAAGCACTTTGGGAGGTTTTCAGTGACTTGAAAAGTGCTATAGATCAGCAGACCATTACTCCATTACTGATGTAAAACCCCGTTACATAATGACGTTGTTTATAAATGTGTTATTACCAACACTGCTTTTGCTAGATTAAATAGATAGATAGATAGATAGATAGATAGATAGATAGATAGATAGATAGATAGATAGATAGATAGATAGATAGATAGATAGATAGATAGATAGATAGATAGATAGATAGATAGATAGATAGATAGATAGATAGATAGATAGATAGATAGATAGATACTTTGTTCATCCCCGAAGGGAAATTCACATTTCCAGCAGCATCCCTGAGCTGAGAACAATCGAGAACAATCGAAAATAACACGGGAGCTGCTGGAGTGGCTGCCATTCGTGACGGCGCCGGAAGAAAAGATTCAATTTGAATCATGTACAAACAAACAAACAATTGAATCATGTACAAACAAACAAACAAACAAAATATTCATGTTTCAATAAGTGGAGTGTTAATAAAATGGGGGGAAAATAATTTCTGATACTGATATAACCAGGTAAAACTAATTTTAAGTTACCTGTCCAAATGAATGTTGTGCCATCTCACCTTTCCCACTCTCTCTCCTCTCACCTTTCCCACTCTCTCTCCTGCAGTTGACTTGCTGCTGCTCGCTCCTGAAACTAATACTTACCTCTTTGTGTATTGTGAATGACAATACAAAGGAAATTATTATTACCAGCTCAGTAGCCTAGATGGTAGGGCGCCCGCTTTGAGACTGGGAGGTCGCTGGTTCGCGCCTCGGTCAAGTCATACCTATCCAGTGAATCTTGTTGTCAACATTGTACTTCCACTCAAAAATGTGATTAAGTACACTTCTGTATCTTGCAACCGACGAAAAAAGCCCCCCAAAATGTGAGTATTATGCGACAAAATGTAATGATTTCAGCGTTTTGTGACCTTGTATTCTCTTTATAATAACAAAAGTTGAATAATTATGAAGAAAAAGTAAGTTTACACTTGCATATTTTTCATGCCATAAAATAAAATCTCCGGCAACCCAACCAACATATTTTTACATAAGACATATGCTACTTTTTCCTGAAGGAGCTGTACGGAATTTGGAAATGTTTTACTCGTTGGCGCCATCTTCTTGCTTGTGTCATAATTGCTGCCTGTGTCAAGCCCCTTATGTTGCAAGGGTAAATTCATGCATTTCTTAGATGCTCTTAAAAAAACCTTATTGTTTTCTTTTTCGGGTTGTTTTGGCTTGTTTTTTGAACCGAACTTGAAACAGGCATTTCTTTACTTTCACCATGTAAATGGTTCACATTACATGATTCACGGATCTCTTAACCACCTGGGTCCTTAGGGCACCGCATGCACGTACAGCCTAGCGGTGCTCCCCTCTCCAGGCTGTTTTTTAGGGTAGTGGTTTGCTCACCCGCATGAAACAGATAGTATTTGTTTCCATGATTACCATTAGCAGGAAAAGCCTCCTGATCCGACTAAGATACCCAACCTTCATCATCTGATCAGGTTTTTTCATCTGATCACCTTTTCGCATCTAAAGCATGATCCCACTCTGTAGAGATGAGCTTGACCTCGATATTGACAAGCATCGGCGTGTGACAATACTGACACTAGATCCTGAATCACTGTTAAAAGATTTTTTTTTCCCAAATGGACAAAAACAAAAACTGTTCAGTTTTGAATTGAATTGTCTTTATTGTCATTGATATCAATGTTGTCAAGTCAAGTCAAGTCATGTTAGTTATATAGCCCTTAATCACAAAGAGTCTCAAAGGGTGGCACAGACCACAGATTATGGAAAACCACAAACTATTATGACCCATCCCCTGATCTAAAACCTACCTGAGGGCAAGGAAAAACTCAAAAACCTCAACATGAGGAAAGTGAAGAAACCTTGATAAGGGACTGCACATGAGGTAATCCCCCTTCCAAGATGACCAGGTTACAATGGATGTTGCAATAACAAATAATACGCAGATATTGTCAACATAAAATATAGGTTATTCATATGCTATAGAATAGAAGTGTGTTTTAAGCTTAGATTTAAACATTTCCACTGAGGTTGCAGATCGAATCTCAGGGCGAAGAGCATTCCACAGCACTGGGGCCCGAATGGAGAACACTCTCGAACCTGCGGATCTCTTCTTGGCTCTTGGGATCACTAGTAGATCAGCATTTTCAAAGCGAAGGCCCCAGACCGGAAATTAAATCTAAAATATATGAGGGAGCAAGTCCATGCATGATTTTATATACTACCAACAGAACCTTAAAATGACATCTTGTATTACATTTTTCAATGTTCAGAGCAGTTTTTGAGAACCAGTCACGGCTTTTAGATGGACCAATAACTAACATTTCGGTCTTTTCAGAGTTAAGGCGCAAGAAGTTGAGTGACATCCATTCTTTTATCTCTGTGAGACAGGCCTCCAAATTTCCACAGTTTAATGTGGCAGATTCCTCCATCAGAAGATATAGTTTAGTGTCATCTGCGTAGCAATGGAAACTGATATTATACTTGCGAATAATATCACATAATGGAAGCATGTAAATTCTGAAAAGAAGGGGGCCAAGTACTGAACCCTGCAGAACACCACAGGTAACACTAAAGGACTCAGATGTGATTTCACTATATTTAACACAGTGTGTCCTATCTGATAGGTAGGATCTGAACCATAAGAAGACGGTTCCTGAGAGACCAATCCATTTTTCCAAACGTTCTAATAAGATAGTGTCAGTGTCAAAGGCAGCACTAAGGTCCAGCAGCAGCAAGAGTGATGAAGCGCCGGAGTCTATTGCAAGTAGAAGATATTGTTTGCAACAAGTTTTGACATGGCACTCCAGGGTAAAACATGTAATAAAGACTTTGAGGAGAAATAAGATTTTAAAAAACCTATTAGGATGAATAGGCAAAAACAATAATCACAGCGTAGTGCTTAGAAAACTAGCCCGAGTTATGAAAATAATGCAAAGAAAAAAATGGTGCATCGTAACAATAGTGCTATGAAAATAAGTGCAATAACATTTAGTAGCAGCACTTAAAAACAACAACAATGTACTTCAAAAGGTATATAATTTGACAGTTTAAAGTAATAGTAATATATTTTCACAGTATTATCTAGCAACAACAACAAAAGGAAATAAAAACAAAAAAGTCTCAAGATATGTTTTTACAGTTTTGTGCATTAGTTTAGGGTGGCGATAATACTTACAAATTAAAAAAAAAGACGAGCATGACATCACTTTCCAGCACTCCCCCAAGCCTCCATTCCTTGAAACTAATCTGCCGTGAATAACTCTGAAAAAAGTCAGATGAAAGCAGATAGGTGCAGTGGAAAATAAGGGATAAAGGCTCCTTGAACTCAGTTGGGCATTGTTAACACATACTTAATAGATACAATATTTAAAATCCAACCTTCTCAGGACCCTGTGGTCATGAGCATAAAGTTATTCTTCAAACCCTCCTACTACCCCACCTCCAACCCCCTTTACAGCAAATAGCAAGATAAAAGCAGATAGGTGCGGTGGGAAAAAATGATAAAGGCTCTTTAAAGTCACTTGGGATTTCTTAACACATACTTAATGGAGAAAATAAAAGACCCACTCCACCTTAAAGGGCACCTTATATTATGCGCCCCACCTTCAGAAAAACGCCTTATCTCATAAAGAAAAAACAACGATATTTTTATTATAATCACGACAGATAAATATTTCCCTTTCACACAATTGCAGATGTCTCTTCCAGTCATGATGATCCCTTTCTTTTTCTTTAGGCGTTCAGAACATGAAAGCTGGTCCTTGCAACTATCTTCCTGATACTGGCCTGCCACATCCCCAAGGCACCAAACAAAGGCAGGGGGTGACAAAAGGGGCATGGGAGACAGAATTGTCCGCACTCTATCTCCCTACCAGGGCGTCCCCTGTTACGAGACAGGGAGCACTTCAGTCTATCTGAACTAGGAGCGATTGGAGACTGTGTCTTGCTGAGTTTTTTTTTTGAACAAAGTGCACTATCCATGCCAGGCACCTCTATCGAGGTGGGTCCTCTGAGCTGACACAAAGGTAATATCACCAGTAATCTTGTCATGTCCTTTAAGTTTTAGAATTGTCTTTACTGTCATTGATTACAAATTTTGAACATTGTTTACAATGGGATAAGACATGGCACTCCTGGTTAAACATGTCATAAAACACTTGAAAGAGAAAAATAAGATAAAAAGGTGGTGCTTGGAGATTGGTGCAATGAAAATAGATAGATAGATAGATAGATAGATAGATAGATAGATAGATAGATAGATAGATAGATAGATAGATAGATAGATAGATAGATAGATAGATAGATAGATAGATAGATAGATAGATAGATAGATAGATAGATAGATAGATAGATAGATAGATAGATACTTTATTCATCTCCGCGGGGAAATTCACATTTCCAGCAGCATCCCTTCGCTGAGAACAATACAATAATAAAGCAAAAGGAATACAATATACAAATACCCAATGTAACGTGCTAATACCCACTGTAGCGTGTTGTATAGAGTATTTAAATAGTGCTACATAAAATACACACTGTAATAAAAGTACGGTAATATGCAATGTAGGGGGTGTGGTTTAATGTGGGCCTTTACTCCGCCCGGTGGAGTTAAAGAGCCTCATGGCATGAGGAAGAAAAGATCTTTTCAGTCTGTCCGTGGTACAAGTCAGTGACAGCAGTCTGTCGCTGAAGCTGCTCTTCTGTCTGGATATAATGATGTGATGAATTGTCCATGATTGACTGCAGCTTTTTCAGTGCCCGTCTCTCTGCTACTGTTGGCAGGCTGTCGAGCTCTGTGCCCACAACAGAGCTCGCTTTCCTCGCCAGTTTATTGAGACTGGCAATAACAATAGCAGCAACGTATTTCACGAATGAGGGGTTGAGAATTAAAATATTGATAAAAAACTATTTGACACATGAGCAATAAATATTTATATATATTTTTCAAAGTTTTGTGCGCTTGTTTAGTTTAGAGATGGCCCTTGTCAAGTCAAGTCACATTTACTTGTAAAGCCCTTAATCACAAGATGTCTCAAAGGACTGCAGAGGATTACAATTACACCATCGCCTGAGCTTAAACCAACATGCGGGCAAGAAAAAAGTCCAAACCTCACCGTGAGGATAAAAGAAACCTTGCAAAGGGGCCTCACAAGTGGTAATCCCCCTTCCAGGATGACCAGAGTGGAATAGATTTAGCTTTGGGTAACAGTAAGCAAACATAGTGAACATCAATAAAAGATAACAATGACATGTTGAAATTTGTCCAGAAGTGCCTGTGTCACGATCCTGTCACTTGCCCGCTAATTGCCCTCACCTGTGCTCACTTTTTCAGCCCCAGCTGCCACTTGTTCCCTAATTACTCCTCTCCCAATTCAAGCACGTCATTCTCGTTTACTCCTGGTCAGTCCGTCAGCGAGCCCCCGCGATTGCAAGGAAAGCACTTTTGACTCTGGCTCTCGTTTTGATCCCGACCTTTTCCTGTATCCTGCCTGATTCTGTCCCCTGTTTCCTGTATCAATCCCCTGTCCCTGGCTTCCTGATCATCTCTGGTTACCTTACTTGCTTCCGATCCCAGACCACGCTTCGTTCTCCTGTCCCAGCTACCCACCTGCTCCCGATCCACAACCACGCTTCGTTCTCCTGTCCCGGCTACCCAAATTGCCACCTGCTCCTCCTGCCCAGCAAGCACCAGATCGCAGTCTTTTTCCTTGCGCCCTGACTTCCCCGATCCCTTAAAAAAGCATTGTGTGAAACATTACTCTTTTGGGTCCACTGCTTGTTCTGTGACAACATGACAGCAATGACGCCTCAAGCCCGTAACATAGTCCAAAAAGTCCGTAACAGCAACGACGCAGCTACCCAGCTCTGCCGGCTGGTCGATGCAGGTGTTGACATGCTTCAGGTCCAGACGCTGGTCCGCTGACTCATCTCAAAACCGTCGTTCTCCCTCATTTCACCACCACCGGCAGTTGGAAAAAGACAGGAAAATAAAAATATGAGGTGGGCATCAATCATAAGCTATTGAGTAGAAGTGGGTCTAAAGTCTAGATTTCTTCCACTGAGGTTGCAGATCTTATCTCTGGAAGCAGAGCATTCCACAGCACCGGGGCTCGGATGGAGAACGCTCTCGAGCCTGCAGACTTCTTCTTGGCTCTTGGAGTCACAAGTAGACCGGCATTTTCAGAGCAGAGTCTTCGTGCAGGAACATGGGGCGAAACCAAATCTGAGAGATAGGAGGGCGCAAGTCCATGCAAACATTTGTATGTTAGTAAGAGAACTTTAAAGTCACATTTTAAGTGGACTGGGACCCAGTGCAAGTTGGCCAATACAGAAGTAATATGCTCAAACGTTTTTGTCTTAGTCAAGAGTCTCGCTGCCGCATTCTGAACCAGCTGCAAACTTTTGATGCTAGACATCGGGAGACCAGAAAGCAATACAGTACAGTAATTAACCCGAGAATTAATAAACGCATGAATTAGAACCTCTGCATCTGATTGGGACAGCATCGAACGAATCTTTGCAATATTACGGAGGTGGAAGAAAGCTATATTTTTCACGTGTAACTGAAACGACAGTTTAGGATCAAATATAACACCTAGATTTTTGACCGAGTCACTATGGGTGATATTACATCTGTCTACGTTCAGGGCTGTGTTTGAAAACAAATCATGACAATGAGCTGGACCAACAATCAACATTTCAGATTTTTTCTGGGTTAAGGTGCAAAAAATTAAGTGACATCCATTTTTGAATCTCAGTAAGCCAGGCCTCCAGATTTTTACAATTTAACTGACCAGTGGTCTCCAGTGGCAGATACAGTTGAGTGTCATCTGCATAGCAATGGAAACTAATATACTTGCTGATAATATCACCAAACAGAAGAATATAAATACTGTATTTTCCGCACTATAAGGCGCACCTAAAAGTCTTAATTTTTTTCAAAAGCTGACCATGCGCCTTATAATACAGTGCGCCTTATTTTTGGATCAATATTAAATCGCAAAGTCTTCAAACTAACTTGCAGACGCCTACTAGATTTCCCCCCGAACGCCAAGTAGTCCGCGGTGTATGCTGGGATTTATTTACCGGCGTTTCATTGGCTAACCAATGTGTCAATCATCATTTGAATCGATCACTATTGGCTAAAGTTATTCGGAGGTCAAGGGGCGGATCTTTTTTATAATTTACAGGCTGGCATTGGCTTGAACTGTAAAACAAAGCCTGCAATTGGCCAAAGAGATGTGTCAATCATCAGTTGAATCGATCACTATTGGCTAAAGTTATCCGGAGGTCAAGGGGCGGATCCTTTTTATCATTTACAGGCTGGCATTGGTTTCTGTGATAAGCGGTGCAGATAATGGATGGAATGGAGTGTCTATTTTTAAACTAAACTCAATTCCAAGTGTTTATTGTCATATGCACAGTAAAGTAAACTAAGGAATGGTTGGCATTTCTTGAATTCCAAGACTTTAACCTTCCGAATGATATTTGAAACGATGCATTTGAGTGACATCGTACGGACACCGCATCCGCACGTGTCTACGACACGTATTTGCTTCTTTGCAAGATTTGGGAATGTTAATGGGGTAATAAGTTTGACTGAATCATCTGACTGTTTTGTCAACGTTCCCATTGTAGCGCCTTATAATCCGGTGCGCCTTATCTATGGAAGATATAGGACCAAAAACTATTTTTGGGGGGTGCGCCCTATAACCCGGTGCGCCCTATAGTGCGGAATATACGGTACTAAAAAGGAGGGGGCCAAGTACAGAGCCCTGTGGAACACCACAGGGAACATCAGAATGTTTAGAGGTCAGATTGGCATAGTTAACACATTGCGTCCTGTCTGACAGATGGGACGAGAGTACAGTTCCTGAGATACTGGTGCATTCCAGACATATGTAATAAGTAATATGTTGTGGTCTACAGTATCAAAAGCAGCACTGAGATCTAGCAGCAGTAGCATTGACAAGGCACCGGAATCTATTGTTAAGAGGAGATCATTGGTTTCTTTAGCCAGGGCTGTCTCATTAGAGTGATTTGCCCTAAATGCTGACTGGACAGTTTCAAAGAGATTATTTTCAGACAAAGTCATTCAGCCCCTGTGCAACGACCTTTTCAAAATAATTTTGCAAAAAAATGGCAGATTTGACACCGGCCTATAATTACCTAGACTTTCCGGGTCAAGGATAGGTTGCTTAATCGTGGGTTTAATGACAGCAGACTTAAAGGCTACCGGAACAATACACGAGGACAGCAATATATTAATAATATTTAAAACTGAAGGTCCTAAGATCCCAAACAGATCTTTCACCAGTAAAGCCGGAAACGGATCAAGCAGGCAAGTCGTTCGTTTGGCCCTACTGACCATCTTTGTTGGACTATAAAGGGACAAATCATTGAAACTGGGCAACGTTTCTGAACAACCGGCGACACGGTCCTGACCCAAAACCTCTGCATCTTTAAGGTAGGATGGGGTTGCAGAATGTTCATTTAAAATTTTATTCTGGATGAGTTGAATTATTTTATTAAAAAAATACCATAAAGTCATTAGCAGAATAAGTAGAACTATTTGGGTTAAGTTGCTGTCTAGTAGGTTTCGCCATTGTGACGAACAAAAATTTCGGATTATTTTTATGAAGAACAATAATCTTGGAAAAAAATGATGCTTTGGCTGAGGTGAGAGCTTCTTTACATTTCAGCAAGCTGTCACACCAGGCCAGTCGGAAGACCCCCAGTTTTGTACTGCGCCAATAGAAACTGGAAAGAAACGGTCTCTGAGCTGCTTGTTTCAAGGGAACTGTAATGTCTACCTGAGGGCAGCCGGTCTGAGGTTGTGGTCGGGGTGAGAGGAGTCCTTTTTCATGTTGCTGGCTCTGCTGCCGTATTGTGAACCAACAACGTCATCCGGACTCTGCAGAGAGCAACCGATGATTTTCTGGGCTGTGTTGATGTAAGCTTTTTTAAGCCACTCATGACAAACAGTCTTGCTAGAGGAATCCTGTGTTTTAATTGCCAAATCATGTAAATGTAATAAAAAAGAGGAAAAAAACAACATGACGGGATTTCTTTGTCTTATCGCAAATTGCCAGATTGTTTGCATGCGATGAGCCCAGTGACAGTTACCCCGAAAGGGAAGTACTTTGAGAATGTGCTAAGTTGGTCATGCAACACCACTTCCTGAAAAACGAAATGAAACGTTGTCACTTCAACACAAAAGTCTAACGCATCTACACAACCTGACATGTCGAGACAATAACTTCCTAGCAAGACCATGCTTTGTATTTATCATCTAAACAGTAAGAATACATACAGTATCCCCTAATGCTGGCTAGAGTTGTAATAAAACTGGAAACGATGTCCATGGTAGTTTTTTGACAACACTAGGAACAACCTGTTTGTTTTTTATTTGGTGCACAAAACAGGAGATTTACCAAGCTAGAAACTAGACATTTCCACATAAGTTCATGTGTCTCTTTTCTCCTACGTTTTTGAAGCTACTACAGGACTTTGGCTAATGTTTGCATGCTAACACTGTAGGGCTAATATTTGCATGCTAATACTGTAAAGCTAACTACAGTTGCACTGTTAAAATTTATAAACATACACTTTGTGTACGACATATAGTCTGTTAGTTGCCAAAGTCGATTGAATGGAGCTGAGCTATGTGAACAAGAGTTTTATTTTTTCAATTACTATTCTGTTCTCAAAAACTGCTCTGAATAAAACATGACAAATGCAATATCACCAAAAATGAATCAGTCAAAAATGTAGACATCATTTGACCCCAATCTATCCTTCCAGACACATGTTAAGAATATTACCGGACCATTTTTTTCCATCTTTGCAACATTGCTAAAATTTACCCTGTGCTGTCCCAGTCCAACACGGAAGTTATATTCCCTTCCGTCTCGATTTTTGTAATGTACTACTCTCCGGTCTCGCAAAGTCCAAAATCAAGCATCGAGGCTTTTAACTCAGACAAGAAAGCTTGATGACATTACCCTGACTTTAGCTAACCTGCATTGGCTCCCTGATAGCTTAAGATGTGATTTTAAGATTCTGTTGGTATTATACAAAATCAAACATGGTCATCAAACATGGTCTTGCTCCCTCATATCATTCAGATTTAATTTCTCCCTATGTTCCGGTCCGGAGCCTTCGCTTTGAAAATGCTGGTCTTCTAGTGGTCCAAAGAGCCAAGAACAGAACAGCAGGTTCGAGAGCGTTCTCCATTCGGGCCCCGGTGTTGTGGAATGCTCTTCCCCCTGAGACTCAATCTGCAACCTCAATGGAACTGTTTAAATCTAGGCTTAAAACACACTTCTATTCTATAGCTTATGAATGACCTATATTTTGTGTTGGCAATATCTGCGTATCATTTGTTATTGCAAAATCCATTGCAGTCTGGTCATCCTGGAAGGGGAAATGCCTCATGTGCGGTCTCTTCTCAAGGTTTCTTAATTTTTCTCATGTTAAAGTTTTTGAGTTTTTCCTTGCCCTGATTTTGGTTTTAAATCAGTGGTGTGATAATAGTCTGTGGTTTGCAATAATCTGTGGTCTGTGCCACCCTTTGAGACTCTTTGTGCTATACAAATAAACATGACTTGACTCGTTTATTTTGGCAAATATGCAAGTGTTAGTTGTCTGACTCAAAGTAAAAGGAACTTGCTTGTTTTATTTGCATTATAAAACACTTAGCAGTTTTACTTCTGTATCGCTTTGTTGACTGACAGAAATTATTTTAGAACTTTTTTTGTTTAATTAAAATATCATCAAATAAGTACAATATTTAAAATCAGCACCCAGCAATAGACCAGGCAGTTATTTATGATCTTATAATTTAACAAGTCAGTGCAAAATAAATGTCTTAAAATTGTTGTTGCTGTTGTTGTTTTCTTTGGGGCGTTACAATAGGTGTTTTGGCCCAAAACAATTTCAGGTGCCTCTACAATTACAATAAAGCTCAAAGATTTGTCTAAAGAAAGCAATCACCATGTGTTATTTGGTGCTGCTGTTTTGCTTAGCAACAGCCAGATATTATAATGCCAGTGAATAAAACCACTTCCTGTAAGGATTTTATTTACGTTCCCCGGTCAGTAAGCTCTGCCATCGTGACCATTAGACGGCACATCATTATCCTCAAGCGGCACATACACAAGTTCCAGTTTGTCAATATGACGTTTTGGGCTTCGGCAGGACTTCAGGCATCAGGTTCAAGGCCTAATAAGACAAAGCTGGACCAGTGACCTTGTTTCCCGGCACTAATAATTGACAATGGCGCTGAGTACACAGAAAATGTACCTTTGTGCTTAAAAAGCCAGCATGAATGATCACAGCCCTGCGATACGCTCAAATGAAAAGCTCGTCACTTTTCTGGCCGCGTACTACAAAGGAGAAAAGAAGACGTGGCATACAATGACAAAATGCAGAAGCTCACAAACTCTAAGCAGTCCAAACATTTCCAGTTCTGGTTCCAAACAATGGTCCAAGCCTTGCTGGAATCGTCGTTGAATTCTCAGAGGTTCCAAAATGACGCCATGACTCAATCATCCATGCCAATTTATATAGAATAAACATAATAAAACAAGAAAAAATAATCCTAAAATTAGATTTCTGTTTTATTAAAAAAAATCAGTTCCAATGTATTGACTAAAGAAAATAATTTAAAAGTGTTGTATATAAAAGATGAGCAAGCTTTAAGCAACCCTTATTTTACATACTGTTTTATAGTAATTTATGATAGCTAGATATGTGTCTTTGGTCCTTTTAGAAAATAGAAGGTATTTTTTTATGATTAAAGCACATAATGTAACTCGACTATGTTCATAGTCCATAACAGTAAGTTATAGATAAAATGTATAAACATACAAATAATGATAAGAAAATATTGATATGAAAAATCTGTTAAAATATGAAATGATTTTTTTCCTTAAACTTGAGTAAAGTAAATATTTAAGTGACAAAGCTGATCGGATTAAGTTAGAAATGCCAGTAATTTTAAGTGAGTGGGAGAAGGAGAGGATGACAGAAACATAATTGGACCAACATCATCAAGGAATGGACTGATTTCAGCTTTATCACAACCTAAACTGAGGCCAGTAATTGTCAGAACCGGAGAAAGCTGTCTAGAGTTGTGTCCTCAGTGGTGCCCTCACGACCCAGGCAGTTAAGGAATCCATGAACCATGCATATGGTAAATACTGTGTTTAATTTAATAACTTGCACAATCAAGTCAGAAATGCCAGGAATTTTATGTAGCTGTAAAGTAAAAAATCAAAGTTAATAAACAGTTTAACTCTCGTTAAGTCAAAGTAATGTTTTCCCTGGGGTAAAATAAACTGAATTCAGTTTATCTGACTTAAGGCAATTGATCAATTCACTTGAAATAGTCATGGGTTACCAATTGAAATTATTTTATTAAGTTGGATCAATTGTTTTCTTGTCGTCTAAAGTTTGCATATCATCTTGAAAATAAGATTCTCAAACAAATACATACCTTGCAGTTGACATGACAACTGTTTTTTTGTACATTCTAGATTAAGGTCCCGCTCCAATTCATTCACAGAAAAAAAAAAAACCTTGGTCTTATGTCTAGTGTTACTGGCACTCTTTCATATTTGCTGCCTACTATTCCTATTTGCGTTCGAGATGGAGAGATTTGTGTGGAGATAGTGGGTGAGAACAAGATGGGGGTTATGGAGGAGGAATAAAAAAATAAACGTAAGTGGGGTAAGTGAGCAGGGGAAGTTTGAAAACACAACAACGCAATGCAACTGCCTTGCTGTGCTTGTAGCAACCATCAAAGGAGGCACAAATGAATGCACATAATTAAACAAATCTTTCCTCAATGGGAAAATATGTTTTATTTGACCATTACATTTGAGATTAAATTATTGGTTCCCTTGAAGAAATTCGACATTACAGGCATTACATTATAAAAAGAGAAGAATGACAAAAAATGTATGACAGCGGGACATACTTATTTTCTCCATTGTATATCCATCATTATCTGCACCGCTTATCCTCCGTAGTGTCGCAGGGGTGCTGGAGCCCGTCCAAGCTATCTTCAAGCAGTAGACAGGGGGCACCCTCAACTGGTGGCCAGCCAGTCGCAGGGCACACAGGAACAGACCGCTCACTCGCACAATTTGGACGGGCCAATTAACCTGATATAAATGTTTTTGGAATGTGGGAGGAAACCGGAGTGCCTGGAGGACACCCATGCAAGCACGGGGAGAACATGCAAACTCTATATATATATCTCATCTCATTAGCTGCACCGCTTATCCTCAGTAGGGTTGCGGGGGTGCTGGAGCCTATCCCAGCAATCTTTGGGCAGTGGGCAGGGGACACCGTGAACTGGTTGCCAGCTAATCGCAGGGCACACAGGGACAGACAACTCGCTCGCTCATTCACACCTAGGGACAATTTGGACCGGCTAATCCACCTGAAATGCATATCTTTGGAATGTGGGAGGAAACCGGAGTGCCTGGAGGAAACCCACGCAAGCACGGGGAGAACATACAAACTCCGCACAGTAAGTCCGGTAGCTGGATTTGAACCCACACAGGAGGTTCCCAAGACCTTAGAACTGTGCCGCACACGCGCTAACCACTGCGCCGCCGTGCTGCCCTCAATTACTCAATACCAAATATGCTAATAAAAGACAAAAGAAACTAAATATGAATAAAATGACTAAATTTTGTGCAGGCTTGGGGAGTAACGGAATACATGGACCGGCAAAAATGATGTTGGCAAGCTGCTTGGATTTGTTTTCATTTTGTATTATTATTATTATTTGGTATTGGGGTAATCCAAAAGTAATTGAAAGTAATCCAGTTAAAGTAACCCTACCCAACCCTGTATATATATATATATATATATATATATATATATATGTATAAATCATCATTTGCAACCTCTGTCAAGCTGGCGTTTTTGGGGGTGGATGGCAGTAGCTCAGGAGATAAAGCGCTCATTTTGGGATCAATAGGTCGGTCGCACGTTCGATTCCTGGCTCCTCTGAGTTATATGTTGAAGTGTCCTTTGGCAAGACACTGAATCCCTAATGCCCCCAATGAGCAGGTAGTTGCCTTGCATTGCTGACGCTGCTATCGATTAGTTAATGTGTGTGAAAGCGAAAGTGTAAAGCACATTGTAAAGCACTTTGGGAGGTCTTCATTGACTTGAAAAGCACTTTATTAATGCAGAACATTTTTTTTACGTTCACCATTTTCATCCAAGAATAAAAGCATTTTGTTTTCTAAAAAATGTTATACATTTTGATTTGATTTGAATAGATTTATTTCATATTAAAAAAGTTATTTGTTAAAGCCTCACTTATATACATTTGGACATTTTATATATTCCCTATGCTCATTATTAATACACATATTGTTAGATTGTTAGATTGATACCATAAATACAGATACTGAAAGCTGTTTGTAATAAATCTAAATACAAAAATGATTTATGTTCGCTAACAATGTCAGCTTTTTCTCTATGTGAGTGTAGATTATGAAACAAGGCAAAATCTGAAAGACATCCATCTGGAACCTCAAAAAGAGGAAACCTGCACCTTGAAGATGAGATCTGATTGGTTGTCTGGTAGCAGAAAAGCCTTCATGCTACTTCTGCATCCGATGTCTTTCTCGCGCCAGCTTCCTGAATGCGGGAAGTCTCATCTTTCAAAACAAGCCTCCTGATGCACGCATGCAGGGCTTCGCTGGCGCAGCAGAATGAAGTCATCATCAGCTGGACTTTTTTTTCTCCTCCTTTTCCGTCTGCATGATGAGTTTGGCTAGAGACTGTGAGGAAGAAAAGAAGAAGAAGAAAAAACTTAAGGGTGGGGGTGCGCAGGAGGAAAAGGTCCACGACATCATCTCTCCACGCCTTTTAAGGAGTTCTTCAGTGGAGGCCTGAAAGTGTTGGCCCACTTTCCCATCACCGCTTCCCAGCCTTTCCTCTCGGGAGACATGCACACAAATCCAAAACGGTAGCCATTTTCCGCTTACATTGCACAGAGTGGTTTGGATGCTGTGAACCTGTATTTAACCCACTGAGTCATCTGTGACCCTTGAACTCACGTGTGCTCGCATGAACACACACACACTCACACACTTGCAAGAAGACATTAGTACCGAAAATCTGTCAATGCGCCCAAAGACATGCCGCCTGCACATTTATATGACTTTCGCCGGTATATGATAAGTGTCGTTGCTCATGTTGATGTATATGTACATATACAGAGCCTAGCGAAATTATTGCCCGGCCAAGAACTTTTTGTCACATTGTCACATTCAAGGCTTTAATCTTAAAGCTTAAAACTGAAAATAGTTTTTAAGTATCCAAAACATATTGGAGACAATTGTGATTTTAACAATTTATATTCTACTTATTTATTATATTTTCAAAAAAAAACAAAACGAGGTGTTGCAAAAACATTGACCCCCCTGTTCTCTCTGCCCAGCCAAGTTCCCTGATGACTTCTGAATGATCTGATTTCGACCTCAATAACGAAAAATGATTTGGCGCAAGAGAAACACCACCCATCTCCCTGGAAACATCATCCTCACTCTCAAACAGCAGTGGTAGCAGCATCATGCTCTGAGGTTGCTTTTCTTCATCGGGGACTTGGAAGATCGTTGGAGTTATGGAAAGATGGATGGAGCCAAATACAGAACGATTCTGGCAAGAATGTTTCGGAATTTTCACAGTTGGGTGATTCGAGCAAAACAATATGTTTTTAGTAGGAAAAATGCACTATACAATGGAGAAGCACAAACTTAACTCAGCTGGAAATATCACTGTAATATTATTTCAACAAGTACTAATCTAGTTTTTAAACTTATGTAACATTAGGCGTATCCCTGTAATCTGAAATAAATGCGTGTAAATGTATCACTATTATGTTATTTTATTTGAAAGGTTACTCAAATTTAATTTGAGAAATTGTTTATAATTTCCAGTCGATATAGGTGAGTAAGTACATCACGTACCAATGCCAGGCCTTTTGGGGTTTAGGGGAATTGACACTTACTTACTTACTGATGCCGGCTGCCTTATGGTGGCCATTTAAGGATCAGGAACCTGAAATAATATAAATGGTAAATTGCAATAAAATTATTAAAATATAAGGGGAAAATATCAACATTCGAGGGACATTGTGTATTATCTTGTGCATCCTAGTGGTAAAAAAACACATTATTCGTTAAAAAAACAATATTGATTTGAAATATAAGCAAAAATACATGAAGTAAAGTCAAGTCAAGTCATTTTTATTTGTATAGCCCTAAATCACGAAGAGTCTCAAAGGGCTTCACAGATTATTACACTATATTACACAGACTATTTTTCAGAATATTATTATACATTCCCCTGCTCTGGAGCCGACGAGAAGAGTAGGTTATTCATTTGCTATAGAGTAGAAGTGAGTCTTAAGCTTAGATTTAAACATTTCCACTGAGGTTGCAGATCGGATCTCAGGGGGAAGAGCATTCCACAGCACCGGTGCCCGGATGGAGAACGCTCTCGAACCAGCAGAACACTTCTTTGCTCTTGGGATCAACAGAAGACCGGCACTCTCAGATCGTAGGCTTCGGACCGGGACATAGGGGGAAATCAGATCTGAAAGATAAGAGGGAGCAAGTCCATGTATGATTTTGTATAATACTAAGAGAACCTTGAAATCACATCTTAGGCTAACTGGGAGCCAATGCAGGTTAGCCAAAATCGGTGTTATGTGATCGGACTTTTTTGTCCTAGTTAATAGATAGATAGATAGATAGATAGATAGATAGATAGATAGATAGATAGATAGATAGATAGATAGATAGATAGATAGATAGATAGATAGATAGATAGATAGATAGATAGATAGATAGATAGATAGATAGATAGATAGATAGATAGATAGATAGATAGATAGATAGATAGATAGATAGATAGATAGATAGATAGATAGATAGATAGATAGATAGATAGATAGATAGATAGATAGATAGATAGATAGATAGATAGATAGATAGATAGATACTTTATTCATCCCCGTAGGGAAATTCACACTTCCAGCAGTCTACCCTGTTGTTTATTAACAGATGAACATGATGCCCTAGGGGTGCTTGTAGCGAAGTGGATGACGTCACGCCAGTCCAAAAATTCGACATCCCTGCGGCAGATGGAAAACTTTTCTTTGTGAAAATCCAGGGATACACCACCTCGTGTTAGCAAGTCCGCTTCCTCTCCGATTCCCCCCGGCTTTCGTGTCTCTGTTTAGCGGCGTTGAAGCCGGATTGCTCCGGGTAGCTCCGGGTGGCTACACGTTAGCGTCCGGAATGCTAAACGTGAGCCACGTTTCCGCAAAACACAGCAACTGCGCTCCCTGTGCGCTTCGATGTTTTCCACCAGCACTCGATGATCTTATTTGGTCGTGAGTTCGCATTTACCATGATTACGGATGGTACCGAAGACTTATAACGCCGCTAGCCGCTTCGCTAGCTCCGGCTTAATTACCATGATTACGGATGGTACCGAAGACTTATAACGCCGCTAGCCGCTTCGCTAGCTCCGGCTTAATAGCCTCGCTGCGGCATTTTGTACTAGCCGAAGAGACTTGATTCTAGACTTCGGGAGACCAGAGAGTAGTGCATTACAGTAATCGAGACGGGAGGTAACAAACGCATGAATTATAATTTCCGCATCCGACTGAGACAGTATAGAACGAATTTAAGCAATGTTACAAAGATGGAAGAAAGCAGTTCTAGTAATTTTCTTTACATGTGTTTCAAAGGATAGATCAGGGTCAAATATGACACCTAAATTTTTAACTGAGTCACTCTGTGTGATGTGACATTTGTCAATGTTCACAGCAGTTTTTGAGAATAAGTCACGGCATTTAGATGGACCAATGACTAACATTTGGTCACATGGTTATGAACCATCAAATAATTATGCATCTTTTTAAATACTTGTTGTTCAAGAAATCCAATGTACTATACATAACATGAGGCTCACCTACAGGGACTTGAAATGGTTGTCTGCAATCTTGGTTCTAGGGTTACCCCAAAAAAACATAACAAAACTTGTAAAAAGCTCTTATTCTTCCTTCTGCTTTGTAGCATATGTTTTTGGATACTCTAATTAATGCAGCAACATCTCGTAGTCAAACATTACACGGTTTCCCTTTGACTCTATCAGTACCAAAACTCTTAAATATGTTTTCAAAAGCATTGTCCCTGAGTCCCAAAAACATAAAAATGTGTTATTCTTTAGTTTTTTGTTTCACTTAAAAAAAAATATTTTAGAGGCTTTGGCGCTTCTGATCAGAAAGTATCAAGCCTCTAGAAATTATTTCAGTATGATAAATCACTACTCGATGGCAGTATTGGCTCTGAGAATCCCCACTTCTTCTTGTTGCTTTGCTTCCTCTATCCAGCAATTGAGAGTGTGGGGGCGGCCCACCCGTGACTTCCTTTTGATTGATCACATCACCAGAAACATCGGACGCTGAAAGGTTATGTCAGGCACCAGGACGGAATCTCGGACCCAATTGCGTTTGTTTTAAAGGAATCTTTATTGGATTGAGCTGACAGAGCTTGCTTTGAAAGCCGATGATTGTCGTTTGCTAGCAGCGTTGGACGGAATGGCAGCTCTGTGACAGGTAGGCAGAATTGATACGGCTTAGCGGGCAGGTCGATGGCCAGGGCAGGAGAGCAGGTCATAATCGTGGGGCAGAAACAGGTCTATACCGAAGGCAGGCAGGAATCAAACAGGAAAGGTCTTTGGTACTGGAATCTGGCAAAACAAACAGAAGGACACAAGTACGGTCTGACACCCTCCTCTGGCCGCTGACAGCTTAAGAGGAGGGTGCCAGCCAATCAGAGAGCGCGCTCCTGCGCGCCAAACGATTGACACAGGTGTCTTCATTTTGGCAATCATGACAGGTTATTGCAAAATCTATACATCGTCCATGCATAAGTTGAGTTTTCTTGTAATGATTTGTTATTTTGCGAGCACAGTGCCCTTGTGTTTATGGAAGGCATTGTTTAGACATTGGAGGTATCACAAATGGAAAAAAAAAGTATCAAAGTAAAAGTCCCGTTTTAAATTCATCCCTTCACTAAAAGCCGGGTTTTTTTTAGGCTTTTTGGGGTTAAACCTGTATTTTCCAGAAACTTAGAAATGTTCAACTGTTTTTTACTAAACAATGGTAAAAGCTAGAGACATTGATTTTTAATGAACAGGACTAAATTTTCTGTAGGCCTTCAAAAATGAGTCAAAATGGCAAAATATTGCACTTTCCATTTGAGAGAATCATCTTTCATTGAATGAGTTAAAAATATTGGTATTTTTTCGCAGAGGCAATTTTATGTACAAATTGCATCAAAATCGGGATAAAAGTTTGGTATTGAACATCCCTACTGATAAATGATGATAACATTTGCCTTTTGAACCTTTTGGAGACCACTATTGGCTTTTTTGATGCTATTCGCAGGAACCGGCACAGTTAAGTGAAATGGGGTGTAAAACATGCCTGCTTAGGTAATAGATAGATAGATAGATAGATAGATAGATAGATAGATAGATAGATAGATAGATAGATAGATAGATAGATAGATAGATAGATAGATAGATAGATAGATAGATAGATAGATAGATAGATAGATAGATAGATAGATAGATAGATAGATAGATAGATAGATAGATAGATAGATAGATAGATAGATAGATAGATAGATAGATAGATAGATAGATAGATAGATAGATAGATAGATAGATAGATAGATAGATAGATAGATAGATAGATAGATAGATAGATAGATAGATAGATAGATAGATAGATAGATAGATAGATAGATAGATAGATAGATAGATAGATAGATAGATAGATAGATAGATAGATAGATAGATACTTTATTCATCCCCTAAGGGAAATTCACATTTCCAGCAGCATCCCTGAGCTGAGAACAGTACAATAATAAAGCCAAAAGAATACAATATACAAATACCCAGTGTGACGTGCAAATGCCCACTGTAGCGTGTTATATAGAGTAACTAAATAGTGCTACACAGAATACATATTGCAGTAAGATTCGGTAATATCCAATGTAGGTGGTGTGGTTTAATAGGAGCCTTTCAAAGCTTCTCTGCAAGGGATATAAAAGGCAAAGCGTGTAGACATCAATCCCAGAGCAGGACTTTTCCACCGGCTTAACCCCAAGTGTTCTCCCAACCGGGTTGCCATGACAACAGCGGCGCTGTGTACCTCACAGAAGCACGGGGCGCTCTCCCGTCCGGCTCTTCTCTCGGTTGAACTTCAATTACCGGCAAGATGTTTCCCCCCAGCGCGCCGCTGGCCTATTATGGTCAAAGGAGCGTTTGCGGTGGGCCGGCAACAGCATCTCCTCCGCACTAAATCTCGCTGCGTTGGTCTCATGCTCACGGCACTGTGACAGGCCAAGGTCAGCAGGGTCACGCCTCCAGGTGATGTGTTTCCACAAGGCACAGGCGGTGAGGAAATGCACATATATGGCAAGAACTTTATTTACCTCTTATGATCACAAGATTAAAAATTTGTCTTTTGGACTTGATATTTTACTATTTATTGTAAAGCCAGGCCTTAAACAGATATCTGGATGATGGGGGCAAAAGGACGCATGACATCAATAAGGAGTCGGATCCCTATGAAACTCTCTCTCTATTTTCAAAAACACGTGGGCCAATCCGTCCAGTTTTCTAGGTGCTACGTAAGTTACCGAGAGCTGAACATAATACGTGTGACGGTGTGGCTTACACAGCGTAGTGATAGGAATTCTGGCTCTTTCAGCTCCCAAATGGCTTTTCAGACTGTTTTTGTTTTTAATGATACATTAACAAAAACAATGAAACATTATGAACCAAATTAATTAATTTGGAAAATGTATTACACTACTTATGATGATACCCTTTATTGTGTCAATATACAGTGAACCGTAATTTATACCCTCAAATTTTTAATACTAATCAAATGACACAGAAATGACCCCACTCATGACTCCACTCATTATTGACCAGTCAAGAGAACCTTCAAGAGAGGAAGAAATAAAGTTAGAGAGAGAGAGAGAGAGAGAGAGAGAGAGAGAGAGAGAGAGAGAGAGAAGAAGAGAAAGGGAAATAGACGAAATAGAGAGACAGACAAAAAAGAGAGAGATAAAAAAAGATAGATAAAAACAGAGAGAAAGAAAGAGAGAATGGGAGAGCAAGAGAGAAAGAAAGAAAGAGATGAGAAAGAAAGATGAGATGTAAGAGAAATACAGCAAAAGAAAGAGAGTGAGAGGTGGGAGAGAGAGAGAAAGGGGGAGAGAATGAGAGAAAGACAGATAGAAAAAGAGAGATAAAAAGAGATAAATAGAAATAGAGAGGAAAGAGAGAATAGGAGAGTGAGAGAGAGTAAGAGAGAAAAAAAGACAGATAGAGAGATGAGACAAGAGAGAAATAGAGCAATAGAAAGAGAGAGAGAAAGAGAGAGACAGAGAGAGAGGGTGAAAAGGAGAGAGAGAAATTGAAAGAAAGAAAGAACGAAAGAAAGAATGAAAGAAAGAAAGAAAGAAAGAAAGAAAGAAAGAAAGAAAGGGTTATTTCTTACCTTAAAGGTGTGGTCCATTGTTTCAGGCTTTCCTAACAAGTTGAAAGTTACATATTTTATCTATTAAGCATATGTTGAGTTAACAGTGTCCAACTGAGTTCAAAGGCCTTTATCCTTTATTTTACGCTGCACCGGGCGGCAGTGGCTCAGGAGGTAGAGTGCTCGTCTTAGGATCAAGAGATCGCAGTTTGAATCCCGGCTCCTCCGTGTTACATGTCGAAGTGTCCTTGGGTAAGACACTAAACCCCTAATACCCCCAATAAGCAGGTTAGCGCCTTACATGGCTGCACGGCCGCTATTGGGAAATGTGAAGCACACTGTAAAAGCGTTTTGGGAAGTCTTGACTTGAAAAGCGCTATATAAATAAAATAATTTCACATTTATAACCAGCCTGGTAGCCTAGATGGTAGGGCGCCTGCTCCGAGACTGGGAGGTCGCTGGTTCAAGCCTCGGTTGAGTCATACCCAAGACTTACAACATTGGTACTCATTGCTTCCCTGCTTGGCGCTTGGCATTAAGGGTTGGAATTGGGGGTTTTGGTCACCTAATGACTCCCAACACAGCAGTTGGGTCTAAAACGGCTGCGCCCTGTTTGGCTGTGGCTGCATCGGCTTGCTACAGTTTAACTGTACGGGTCAGGTATATCAACATTTCGTTCTGTGAGCATGGTTACAAAGAATGACAATAAAAGTCAATTCTCTTCTCTTTTATCTTTCTTTTATCAGCCCTGTTCGGGGAGGAACAAACCTTCCAAAAAATGAAAGAAGAAGAGTTTATTCAACTGGGTCTAAGAAATGCCACAAACTTGCACACAAATCATGTGTTACTCTGCCATCATCTCCTGGCTTAAAGCCAATATTTAAGTTTTCAAATTCTGCAACCCTCCATTTAACTTGATGAAGTGCCCAGTGAAGAACGCAATGCAGCAGGCAGGTCAAGAAGTTTACTCACTCATGTTCTTGGTTCTCGACAACATGTATTTCCACTAATGTTATCAATCAAATCTATCTAATAGAACATTACAATGACAATTGTAATTGTATTCTAACTCGCACTTTAAAATTGAGCAATATTTTTAGCAGAATTACGGTCATTTTTAATATGGGGGGAATTTGGAGGCATGACAAGAATCTTTTTTTAACATGTTTTAATTTAGGTTGCTTTTACACAGAGGATTAATCATTTGTAATTTTACAATTCTCCTCGGTGTAGTTTTAGGGGGTTTAAAGTAAGTTTCATTTCACTTTTTTTTAACTTTCCAAGAAGAAAGTGTAATTGTACCTCCACTACGCAAGGGGTAACACAGAGTTTTTTGTTAACATTTAGTCTTCACGCAGTGCATTAAGCATGGAATATAAGCATTGAGTACGAAGTGTATTAGGCCCTAAACTAACCCCATGAGAAAAATGTTTAACACAGATGGGGGGACAGGCGAAGGGCGACGGGGTAAAGATACAAACAAAAGTCTGCTCCCATAGCACTTCACTGCGAACTTGGAGGGAGACGAGCAAAGACCGGTGCGTTTGCTATGTTGGAAAAGATGGCAGCTAACAGCATGAAACTATTCATTCATTCATTATCTGCACCACTTATTCTCCTTAGAGATCAGATTCAGATTCAGATTCAGATTCAGATTCAGATCTACTTTATTGTCATTCTAGTACACGTGTATACAGAACGAAATGTCGATGCATCTGACCCCCACAGTTTCCTTGAATGTACAGATATAAATAAAGTTGTATTGTAATTGGCTACGTATAGTATTTTACCATAGTGCCGATAGTGCAAGAAGAGTAGCTAACCAGATGTGCAAAATGGGCAGTCAGGTTAACAAGTCAGGTACACAGTAACATTAACACTGTAACAATAACGCTGTAATTACCATAGTGCAGAGAGCAATGTGCAATGAGTGGCAAGCTATAAAAAACTGCCAGTAGTGCAAAAAGTCAGATTAGCAGCCGTTTAGATTTAAGTTAACTATATGTTGGATTGACCATTTAACAGTCTAATGGCCAGGGGGACTAGACTATTGCGGAGCCTGGTGGTCCTGCACCGCACACTGCAGAACCTCTTCCCAGAGGCTAGCAGAGTGAACAGTCCATGATGGGGGTGAGAGGGGTCCCCGGTAATGTTCTTAGCATGGGATAGGCAGCGCTTCTGGCCAATGTCCTGAATGGAGGGAAGTGTAGTCCCGATTATTTTCTCTGCTGTCCTCGTTACCCTCCTCACACTACCCCAGTCGGTAGCGCTGCAGCCTCCACACCACACAGAGATACAGCTAGTCGAAGATTGGGGTTTTTGACTAGAATGTGAGAAACTGTCGGGAGCAGATCCAGCCGCAGCCATAGAGGGCGCCGCCATTTTGCGGGGGTGCTGAAGCCCATCCCAGCTATCTTTGGGCAGTGGGCAGGGGACACCCTGAACTGGTTGCCAGCCAGTCGCAGGGCACACAGAGACAGACAACTCACTCGCTCATTCACACCGAGGGACAATTTGGACCTGACATACATGTTTTTGGAATGTCGGAGGAAACCGTAGTACCCGGAGGAAACCCACCCAAGCACGGGGAGAACATGCAAACTCCACTGAGGAGGGTTAGATCTCATGACCTGAGAACTGTGCCGCACATGGGCTAACCACTGCCCTGCTGTGCTGCCCCAGCATGAAGCTAAATAAACTAAAATTTTGCTTAAAGACATTACAACCCAATAAAGCTAAAAAAATGCTACAGTTTTTCTCTAGCAAAACTTAAGCACCCCCCAAAACAGACTGTTTATGCCCATGCTCAGACTCAACACTGCACCTACATGCCCGCCCAAAAAGCAGGATTTAAGGAGTGTACTTGTTTAAGCTGGAACAAACCGCAGCGTGGGTGCTTGTTCAGCCTCCAGCACAGGAAAATATTGGATACCAGTGCTCTCTTTCAAATGTTAGCATGCAGTTGATAAGATGAGCAATGCATACTAGTGGGGTTTAAATGTCACCACCACTAGATTATGGTAATTCACATACAGTACAGCCATTAGAGAGCCCAAGTTTGGAAATGTTTTCTTCAAATACTGTACTGCTTTCAATTGTAAGGAGATATGCACAAGTAAGCCTATAGACTCTATATAGGTTCATTTCACACCTAGGGCTTCGGTGATGGCCTTTTGGGATGTGTCGTTCGCAACTGCTGTATGAGCTTGGAAATAAACGACAGGAGCTGACATGCCCACCAATCAAGAGCCGCTTCCTTTTTTTCACTTTCTTGTGATTGGTCAATAAAAACAATTCTCACATAGATTCTGTTATTGACGTCAAATCTGTTGAGTATGTAAATGGTTGAAATTGTTTTTTATTTTATATATATTTTTTGTAAACATTCCAATTTATGTTTTTTGTGCTTTTTGATGATAATGTGTTTCACATAGCTTGTTTTTACACACAAAAAAATCATTAAGTAAAAAAAAAAAAAACTCAAAAACATTGATTTGAGTACTCGAAAAAATACTTCAACTATTGTACCGATGTTAGTTTATAGTTATAGAAATCATAGGTCAAACGATCTTATATTTGGTCAAATATTAAATTTGTGGTCAATGGGCTCCAACGCCCCCGCGACCCTTATAAGGATAAGCGGTACGGCTAATGAGATGAGATATTACACACTGTAGTTGTAACGCTTCTTTCTACCCAAGAAAAACAAAAACAAATTTGCAAGCAAAATTTTTCTAAAAAAAACTGTTCACATTTTATGTCTTTTCATTATGTAAATTTTGCTATAAATAGAATAAGATTAATTTCGTTTTCGTCGTTCTTCTTTGATTAGTCCGATTGTTATATGAGCTCTGAATAAGGAGGAAGGATCAATGGAGATGACACGAGTGATCAGATTAATATCTTGCTCGAATTCTTGTATAATTGGACACAAGAAGGACAAATGATAAGTTGCTTCAATATTAATGTTGAAAATTGAGCAGATGATATCCTCAATTTTAAAACGTGATTTTATTCGTCGTTTAGATGGATAAACACCCATTATTTTCATCACTTTTTAAATAAACTTTACTGCAATACAGAATCGGCCGTCGCAAATCCTTGCCGCAAAACTTAGGCATCTGTCGTACAAACGCCCCTGATTCGCCGCCCCTGAAGCCCCGTCTTTCTCTCCGTACGGCAACCTGGCTGAATACGGTATGTCTGTCACTCCGACGCGCTGTAAAACATCCATTTAACCCACTCCTCCCATTTTTCGAATTAGACTAAGTTTACTTTTTGTTTCAGAAACATGCCGACGAAAGGTCCCTTGCAATCTGTCCAGGTTTTCGGGCGCAAAGTAAGTCAATGGGATATTAACGTTTCACGTGTGGTGCGTAACGCACTGTGGCCTAGACACCATTAGCTTAGCCGGCTAACGTTTACGATGTTGCTTTGGGAATTTACTAACATACCGTATTTAATAGCAATTGCATTAAAGTCTGCATACATATCATATAAGCACACTTGTCACGTAAGTGTTTCCATGCTGCTTAGCTTCGTTTGCTGATAACCGTTCATGCTAAAAGTACATCTTTTTCTCTCCTGATTAAATATTTTCCACATCATTGTGTTCAGTGCGTCCCATGACATTTCTCAATTTTATTTTCGCATAAAATCATGTTTTCTCTAGAATATTTGATATCCTCCAGTAATTAGCCTAGTTATCAAAACTCAACGAAATAACTTGTTGGCAGCGGATAGCATTTTTATACAGTAATTTTCTGCTCATAAGGTAGTACGTGGAACTATCTTTAATATGTACTATAATTATTAATATGTACTATATTATTATTCGACCGAAGCTAAAAATGAAACAAACGTTAGACTAAACTAATTATTATAATATTCATTAAAATATGCATGCACATGATTTTGCTGATTTTCGTTGTGATTTCATTGAAAAAGAGAAAAAAATCTGTCGAGTTGATACGTAAAATATTTTTTTCTGATCCGAAGATTACTTTTGCTCGTTTTAAATGTATTCTTAAATATCTAGTTGCAAGTAGTAGAGACTGTGAAAATGCAATTACACAAATAAAGATGGGATCATTCACATTGTTCTGCTACTATTTAACTTTATTTTAACCCCCCCCCCTCCAATAAAATATCAGGGGGAAAAAATCTGGTAAATTATTTTATGTAACCTACAGATAACTTAAATACATTTTATGGTTATTTTTGTTATTCATCTTGTAACATTTAAAAATACATATATATATATATATATATATATATATATATAACATGGAAAAAAAGGTAAGCGATACACTTAAATGCAAAATTACAGTAAGATCATTAACCACAAAGAATAGTGTGTATTACTTCCTACCTGGGCCTCAGTGACCACAAATAGGAAAAACGTTATACTGTCACTTGAGTCAACATAATTAAGATTTCCTCCTGGGGGAAAAAAAAACTTTAATTTGAATTTACTTTTTAAACATTTTTGATAGGTGGCATGCTTGGAGATTTTTATTAATGTGTGCATGGGCTTAGAAAATACTGAGAAACACTCTGTTGTAGTCACCATAGTAGAGATTTTGTGTGTCTTTGTCAAACGCAATAGACATTTATGTTGTTTACTCGTTGTATTGTAGAAAACTGCCACTGCAGTCGCCCACTGTAAGAGAGGCAATGGACTGATCAAAGTGAATGGCAGACCCCTGGAAATGGTGGAGCCTTCCACACTCCAATACAAAGTAAGCTAAGGTTTTTTTCCAGAGTGAAGTCTCACCAGCTGAAAAATGCATGATTAACAAGGAAAAAAATGTGTATACGTCGCACTCTTGAGTATGAGTCACATATTTGGCGAAATGTATGTGATAAAATACATCACCAAAAACATAACTTGAAAGGCCATTTAAAATGGCAATACAATTCAAAACAGTATACAAATGTTACACATACGTTCACTTCGATATGCTTTTCAGTAACGACATAACATATTAAGTGTTATTAAGATGACTCCGGCGTAAAGAAGATGCATACCAAACTATCAGCTTCACTCCACTAAATACCATAAAAATCTTCATCCTCGATCTCAAGTTTACCTGGAAACAACTCCCAGTCCTGGAGGTAGACAAGCACGACACTGGCTTCCTGCTTTTACGTCGCGGTTGAGGTTAAAATTATCGGCATAACCCTAGAATGCCCACTTATGGTTTGGTGTGAAAATAACATGCAAAGCGATATAAAGTACCGTTAAAAGATATAGAAACTTAAAGATATTTCAAGTCTCACCAGAGTATGAGTTGCCTGGCCAAACTATGGGGAAAAAAAATGCTTTATGGTCTGGAAAATACGGTATATTCGGGTCAAATTTGTATCCAAATCATGCAAGCTGTTCACTCGACTTATTTTGGAATTTTGTTGCTGACAAACGTGATTGAACTATTTTTCTTTGCGCTATTGTTGATGCACACACAACTTGGGTCAGTCTCCAAGCACGGCCATGTAACTATTTTTGCCTATTTTTCCTGTCAATGTTTTTAACTTTATTTGATCTTTTCTTAGGGTCTAAGTCTTTATTATGTGTTTTCTTTCGGAGTGCTAGGTTTAATCTTGTTATAATCAATGTTCACTTTGTTATCAAAGAGAATTAAGGCAGTTGTAATCATTTTGCGTTATGTAGCTTTTGGAGCCTGTGTTGCTGTTGGGCAAGGAGCGTTTTGCTGGAGTCGACATCAGAGTCCGCGTGAAGGGAGGTGGACATGTGGCCCAGATTTATGGTAAGCAACTAATAATAAAACATCTTGCATTTTACAAACTAAATTGAATTTCTTTGCTGGCAGCTATCCGTCAGGCCATCTCCAAATCGCTTGTGGCATACTATCAGAAGTGTAAGTCAATCATAACCACAAAAATCAGTGTTTGGTCTGAATTTGTTTCTAAGGAAATTTTGTTTCCTGGGGCAGATGTGGATGAAGCCTCCAAGAAGGAGATCAAGGACATCCTGATCCAGTACGACAAGACCCTCTTGGTTGCCGACCCGCGTCGCTGCGAGTCCAAAAAGTTCGGTGGACCCGGAGCCCGCGCACGCTACCAGAAGTCCTACCGTTAAAGACCATATACATTTTGCTAGTAATAAAAGGTGTGAAACCAACAAAATGTCATTCTACTGGTTTGTGTTGAATTTGGGGGATGACGGCAACACCTATTGTGTTGGTGATAGTTTTGTTTAAAATGGCACTTTCACGAAAAGATAGGATTTTTAGAAAGACAACAGTGTTATGAATTCTTAATTAAAATTGCTCAATTAGACCCAGGACCTTTGGATTAGATACATTATATATAGGTATACCATTAGGGAGATAATTTAATCAAACAAATGGGTAATTATGTGCTAGTAATATATATATATATATATATATATACATATACAGTTCAAAAACATATTTTCATTTTAGTTTAACTTTTGCATGAATGCGTTGTCTAGTTTTTCAAAGTCTAGCATTCTAAAGCATTAAAGCTTTTTTTGATAACTGCACAAAACTGATTTTTATTTGACACCTCAAAGCGACAGTGTAGTTTAGCGGTTACTATTTTTTTTAAATTGATTTTAAAAATACAATATCTAAAAATAAACTAATACAATTATCAAACTGCATTTAAAAAAAGAAAATTGCATCTATTTTACAAACATGAGCTTCACCTTAAGGGAGCTGACATTGTTGGCATCCTTCCACTTGGGGTACCCATAAAACCAAAAGGTTTGGCAAAAAATAGTTGAATTGGGTCACTTTTTCAGAGTAGTTTGTATTCCTCTTTGTGGTTTTTAGCACTCGTTTTGGATTGCCCTACACAATATAGCAGGGGTTGGGAACCCCTTTGACCCAAACAGCCATGAATTTAAAATATTTTTTGTGGAGAGAGCCAGATCATAATTTAAATTAAGATTTAGTATAACTACAAAATTTGGACGACAGACAAAAGCTAATTTTTCAGTACATTTTATTTTACCATGTAATATTTGATATGATAAATGTATTAAATAATTCCAGAGCCTGTAGCCCTTATCAATATATCGACACCACTTAATATTTGTCTCCCACAGACTTGTGTTGAGGCTCATCTTGACCGTTTTTTTGTCCCAAATAATGTTTTCCAAACAAAGTGCAAGTAAAATTCTGTAGTAGAAATGTCAAATAATACTGCAAACAAGCATACACCCACATATATACGTATTTACCTCCGCCGCAAACAGTGCTGGGCAGGTAGAGGAGGGTGTTGGTGCTGTGTGCGTAGCTCTGCTCATCCTATCACTCAGCCAATCAGATTACTCTAGGTACTTTGAGTTGTCATTATTAAGTGTCTGGACAGTAAACATATTGTCTAATAAGCTTCCATTTAAGGATTTTCAGCAACATACAGCCAAATTGGAGTCTGTTGATGTTACGCTCAGACTAAACTAACTGACACTGCGCCCTGTATATACTGGACCTAACCTTTCAAATTATTTGCATAGCTTTGTATTCAAATGTGAGAAATTCGACTTAGTTTTAAATCATCAAATTTTCTAAATCTAAATTGTAACAACACAGGTATTATTTGCATGATTTGAATGTTTCAGCCAGATGTACTCATGAGAAGAGCCATATATGGCTCGCAAGCCATAGGTTCCAGACCTCTGCAATACAGCGACATTTGGTGTTCAAACATTAATTCCCCTAAAAGTGAAAATTATTTTTTAAACACAATTTTTTTGGGGCGGCTGGGTGGTTAGCACACAGCCCCACGGTGCAGAGGTCCAGGCTTACGAGTTTACATGTTATCCCATACCTGTCAACCCCCACGAGTCCATGCCCTTACAAACTGTCGTATTTTCCCTTACAAAATACAAAACAATCTTACACCATTTTTTTCCAAACGTGTTTATTGGTGTAGTTTAACATGTTGTATTGTACACGTGTTTCGTTATATCATATATTGTTAATTAACATTTTGTTGTGAGATACTGAGTTGCTCGACATGAATGAGGTTTATTATAAAAAAAAGTTAAAAAATGAAGTAGCTTGGACGTTCGCTGTAGAAGGAAAAAATACATGCAAATTTATTTAAGTAGACTAATTCATTTTCTTATTCAAAGTATTAATTCATTTTCTGCATTAAATTATTGTTGGTGATATACTGATTAAAGGGATAACCACAAACCTGTCTTTTTCATTTTGTCCTTTTATACTTCTTTATACAACACAATAATTCGTAATATAATGCATCAAAGCAAGTGAGCCATTTGAGAGCCGGCTGTCTTTAATGAGTTGAGCCGAAAAAGCCGGTTCTCTAAAAAGAGACGGACTTCCTTTCCCTACACAACTCGAACTCGTTTGACTTGATTGATTTGCCGTTTCGTGATAGTCGGTGTATACCGGATGGTACCCATAATTGACAAATTTGTGTTTTTCCGTATAGATTTTCTTGTACGTCGTACACGTCAAAAATGCATAATAAACGTACTTTGTACGGCAAAAACGTACATGTTGACTGGTATGTTAGCCCATGCGTGTTTTTCCCCAGGCACTCCGGTTTTCTCCCTGTTTAATTGCTGTTAAAAGTGTTGATAAAAATTGTTCAAAGTTAGAATATGATATAATGAAATTGTGAATGTGTTTAATTGCTGTTAAAAGTGTCAATAAAATTGTTCAAACCCCCCAAAAAATTCAAAAATATGCATGTCAGATTAATTGGCCAGTCCAAATTGTCCCTAGGTGTAAATAATCAAGCAAGTTTGTCTGTCCTTGTGTGCCATGCAACTGACTGGCAATCAGTTCAGGGTGTCCCCTGCCCACTGCCCGAAGATAGCTGGGATGGGCTCCAGCACCCATGCGTCCCTACTGAGAATAAGCAGTGCAGGAAATGGACGGATGGACAAGTTTCTTGGCCATTGTTAAAAAATATTGTTAAAAATTCTTGGATGCGCATTGTTTCGTTTCTCATTAATGTTAGTGCTGAATTTGCACAACAGTGAGGATTGGCAACTAAAAAGAGAACGACAACACGTAGATCATGTACATTTTCTAAAATACTGAGAAATGTCGACTCTCTTGGGATTCTGTTTGTGTTATGTTATGGAATCTTGATTCCTGCAGGGAGCGCTGACGCACAAGGAAAGGTGCAAAGGCACAGTAGAGGGTGAAGCGGGCAATCGAGAACGAATTAAGTTAAAATAATAGTTTATTGTCACGATTTCCAATGTTACCGTTTTGAAAGAAATGCAGAATAGAAAAATAACATTTGTTATATCATAACCAACAGCTCAAAGTCTTAACATGATACACGGGAAGTGCGTTCTTAATTCATACCTGTCAAGTTCAGTCATTTGCTCCTCTAATGATTGCAGTTCCCCTTATTTATAGTATAGTACATCTCACAAACACAATGCCCCATTTACTCACAGCAAGACCGACTAAGTAGAATAAAGCAAAGATAATTTGTATAAACAATTTCATTTTATTTACCAAATAAAAACAGTCCATCTCTTAGTTCTTGTAATGGGCGTAACGAGCCTGTCTTGAGGGTGCTCGATCCCCAAATTCCACCCAAAAATTATAACATTTTTGAAAATATATTTTCCTCAATAAAGGACAGGATATGCTAAATTTGAAATAAAGCTAAAAACAAAACGTAAATCTCTTATCGTTTAAAAGCGGTCTTGCCCAAATATATTTTAAATTTAAATATGTGTGACCAAAAAGACCCTGGATTTATACCACGACAATATCTACTAACTTTGAGAGAGACGATTAGTATTAGAGCCAAACTGAGCAAAAAGATCGGTCAAACAAGAAAAAAAACATAGTCTGTTTTCCCGCACAAAAATTGTGATATGGCGTACACAAGCAATAAACATATTAATTACCACTTATATTCTCTTTCTCTCCTTCTCTCTCTTTCTCTCTTTTCTCTTTCTTGCTCTCTCTGTCTTTGTGTGTTTTTCTCTTTTTTCCTTCTCTCTCCCTCCCTTTGTCTGTTTCTTTCCCTGGCTCTCGTTTTTCCTCGCTTTCTCCCCCTTTCTTTAACTTCTCTCTCTCTCTTGCTACATTTCTCGCTATTTCTCTTTTTATCTAATTTTATCTCTTTTTTCTCTCTTTTACTCTCTCAAGCTCTCTCTATTTCTTTTTTGTCTCTTTCTCTTTCTTGCTACCCTCCAACTTTCTTTCTGTCCCTCTCTTTCGCTCCATTTTTCTTCCTCCTCTCCACCTTTCCTTCTGTGTCTCTCTCTTCCCCTCTCTCTCCCTCTCTCTCTCATTCTCTCTCTCCCTCTCTCTCTCTCCTCTCTCTCTCTCTCTCTCTCTCTCTCTCTCTCTCTCTCTCTCTCTCTCTCTCTCTCTCTCTCTCTCTCTCTCTCTCTCTCTCTCTCTCTCTCTCTCTCTCTCTCTCTCTCTCTCTCTCTCTCTCTCTAGACCTTTCTTTCAAAGTTTGTCGGGATAAATCCTAAAACATTTTACAAAACCTCAATGAAAAAAGCCAAAAACTTAAAACCACTTAAGACAAAATAGCCCAAAAATCAAGTCAGTGGGATTTTAAAAGTGTAACAATTGATTTGGGACTTTTTTACAGCCTGATGCGGCGTGTCCCTGTAAACGTACGCCGTACCTGAGCCATCAAATGAGGCATCGATGGCAAATGTTTACAGTTTAACACCGCAGCTGCCTGCGTCACGGCTAGTTACCATGTCGGCCATAATCTATGATCACCTGAAAAGAAAAAAAGCAGATTTGTATCTCCTAAAATTCCGGCCAAAGTGTGCTTTGACTGGTTTTGGAGACGCACATACACTTGACGCCTGCCTTTCCTCTGTTAACACCTCCAATCGCAAACACAGAGGTGCCGAGCCAGGATGTGTTTTGTCATCACTTGCACTTTGGGCACACACACAACGCACGCACAAGAAAATCGACAAATGTTTTTAAAGCAAAATTTAGGGGCCTCAGTTAGACGATTAAACCAAAATGGCCTTTTGACCATTGGTCCTCAAATCGGGGTTAACATAGAAGTACTTAACGGCACTTTGAAGGGGTACTTGAGAGTATGTGCATATCTCAAAGTCCCTTTCATAGCCTATGTCATGCGTGTCATCACAATGGAAGCTGGAAGCAAATGAGTACTTGCGTTGGTTAGAAGACAGAGTAAAAGAGAGTGATCGGAGATGAAAGTGTTACTTATCTCATCAGACACGCCTGATCAAAGAAAAAGAAAAGGGTTGTGGTAAATGAAGGCAAAAATATTGGACCAAGGCACTCATCAAATATGCTTGGGTTTGCAGGGAAGAAAAATTTAGCGTTTATCATTTTGCTGTCGAAATCATAGTACTTCAGCTAACTATCTTGTTGTAGAGGTGTAGCCTAAATGCCGACGGTTGCCTTGTAAATACTGCATGGGTTGAAAATAAAACCAGGGACGCATTGCACACAATCGTTGGTTTTACAAAATAAATTAATAAATAAATAAATACACAAATAATTAAATGTATCTAATAAATTACTTGGATTGTATGCCCAATTATTGTTTATAATACGTGCCTGTTTTTGTTTTCGACCCTCACAATGTTTATAAGGCTACTGTTGACATTTAGGCTGCACCTTAACAGCTGAAGCTAAAAAAATAAGATTTTTTTGCCAATATAAGAAGCAACATGGACTTAATAGCAACAATCATAAAGGTTGAATTTCTCTCACTTGATAGAAAGTGTACCCTGCAAACTATAGCATTTTTGATGAGTGTCTCAAAAATGTTTTCGCTTTAATGGACAACTGTCTTCTTGTTCATTGATCAGGAGTGGGATCCTGTAAAACTTTAATTTACGATCACTAACATTTTGTATCACATTCTAGCACACAAACACACAATTTAACACTTAAACAGCGTTCTCTTCCTCTGTCTTCTAACCAGCGCAAGTTCTCCTTTGCCCCCAGACTAAGCCCCGCCTGCTGGTTACGTCACAATGTTTACAAACAAATGAAAGTATCTATAGGGACGTTGTGTATTATTTAGTGCCTCCTTGAGGTATAAAGTTAGTTCATTAGAAAACTAGATTTGATTTGAATAAAAAGCAAAACTACATGAACTATCATAAAAACATACTTTATATATTATTATCTTACGTCAAGAAATTTGTTTTTATTTTACATAACATGAACCCCATCTTAAAGGGGCTGACATAACTGTTTAACATATTGCTGCTACGGGTACCCCAAAAACCTTTCACTAGTAGCATAAATTAAAATAGAAACTCTTTCGACCCTTTTATCTACACTATGTAATATCTGACCACTCGATATTGCTGTACTGTGTAATGCAACCGAAAACAAGTTCTAAGAAGCACAAGGAATGACACAAACGGCGATTCACAGTGATCAAACAGCACCAATATTCTTTTCATTTTTTGCCCGGCCTTTTACAAGTTTTTTTTTTCTCTTTTTTTTCGAATACCCTTAGCAGCAAGATGACTGACAACTATGTCAGTTCCCTTAAGGGGAGCCTTATGTTACATAAAATAAATGCCAAAAATTGTCACATGAGTATTTAAAAAAAAATCATTTACATGATAGTTCATGTTTTACTTTTTTGCTCATTATCGAAATCCAGATTTTTGACCACTAAGAGGGGCTGAATAATACACAATTCCCCTTTAAAATAAGAACTGTTTTGTATAATTTGCGATAATCAGGAACAAAAAAGTAGCTCTCATCTTCAAAAATGTTGGCAACCGCTGTGTTAGAAGGTTCCTTGCTGTAAAAAAAATATTTAACCCCAATCAAATCACAATCAAACCACAATCCCCCGGTCAGCATTTCCGTGGTTACCAAAACTATCCGATGACTGATTGAAACGGTCTGCTTTCAAGTCTGCAGTACAGTCCGGGGATGTCTGTCCTCAGCCCCATTTAGTCTACACTTGAACTCAACTTTCAAAAAAGAAAAAAAAGAAAAACAGGTTCTATTTGACTCGAAGAAGCAGCACGTGTTTCATCATCGGCTGATACTGCCGGGTATGGATTACGGTGAGCGGGGTCACTCCAGGGTAAGCGAGAGCTTGACTGTGACGCCCCGATACAATCGGCGGGTCACAAACTTTGACCCCGGCTCAAGGCCGAGTGCCTCCAACCTACGACCTTCACCCGAGAAGGTCAGGGTTCCCGGTCAGGATCCAAGGCGGCACGCCAGACGGGCCTTGAAGGGGGCAGGTTATCTTTCACTGCATTTTGTTGTTGTTGCCGTTAAAAGGTCACGCTCTTTATGAGCTTCTAATTGGAACGTTGCACTTTGACAAATTTCGTCTTTGCCATCTATGTATTGATCAAGGGGCAGTGTTGGATGAATTACTGAAAAACAGTAATTAGTTACAGCTACTAGTTACTGTATTTAAAAAGTTCTTTACCTTCCTAGATGACTGACCCCAAAAAGTAGTGCGTTATTCCAAAAGTAATCGAATTACAAATTACCTTATATACTCACATATAAGGCAACCCCCTAAGATGCTTTAAAATAGCCATATGATAAAGAAAATAGAATAAAATCTGTACACCAATCTGTGGAAGCCGTGATCTCTTCATGTTTTGCGGCTCGTACAATCTTGAGTTTGCAAACGAGCACTTTGCGGAGACATTCCCTATCCATTTTGTCCCTGGACTTCAAACCACTCAAAGATCTTCTCAATTTCTGAGTACTGTCGAAGACATTTTTTTAAGCATGGTGTATTGCAAAAAAAGTGTTTCCAAATTAAAATGCCAAAATTCAGCTCACCTTTACCATAAATTATGTGTTTACATTCGCCCGATTGATTGAGTTTGTTAGTTTTTCCTGTATTTAGACACACACTGCCCACCATTCACTTATACAAGGTGACCCCCTGATATGAGTATTTTATTTTATAGTTTTGAATTTGGCCTAGATGTGAGTATATACATTATGGAGAATATCTGTATGAGGATTAATTCAGCGACCTCTTACTCTGTGCTTGAGACAGTGATGCAGAATTATTATGCAATCAGAGAACATTGCAATCCATTATCTGGCATTAATAAGCAACACAGTAACGTCCATGTCGTAACGATTGAAATCTGAATTTCCTTTTTTAGATTCCCAAACCTGTTTAGGCATGATCTCTGCTTTTAACTCAAGTTTTGACGTACTATTTCAGTTTGGGGCTGTTGCTTTAGGAAAGTGGACTTCCTAAATGGGTCTAGCAGGAATGAATAAACTGAAATCAATACAACAGGTCATTTTGTGTTCTGATGACCAAAACTGAGTGTTTAGACATGATTTCTGTTTTCATTTATTTTCATTTGGAAATGTTATTTTAGAAAAAATAGCCTGCCTAAACAGGGTTGAAAGAACCAAAATCAATAAGATTGGTGGAGTTTGATTTAAATGTTGGAAAACCTTCACTACGTTCACTAGTTTTTCTCTTGGTGGGGCTATACTTATTATTTTAGGAAAGAAACATTCCTAAAAAAGTATTTTGGCACTATTTGTGGATTTCTGTTATTCCATTATCTCCACCGCTTATCCTCAGTAGGGTCGCGGGGGTGCTGGAGCCCATCCTAGCTGGAGAGACCTTGAACTGGTTGCCAGCAAGTCACAGGGCACACAGAGACATACAACTCACTCTTGCATTCACACCTAGGGAAAGTTTGGACCGGCCAACTGACCTGACATGCATATTTTTTTAATGTGGAAGGAAACCTGTGCAAGCATGAGAGGACATGCAAACCCTGTACATTTTTCGCTTTCAATTAGATTTTGTGTAACTTTACACAAGGTTTACTATTGCTAGTCCGCTCAGCAACCACCTTTCTCAGCAAATCCTGGTGCGCCACAGCGGGTAAAACTTAACGAGCTGTCACACACCGGGCAAAAGGCAGGCAACGGAACTCGAACCAATTTTTCTCGGCAAGCCTCTCAACAAGTTGTTGCGGGACCCCCCGCGCCGCGTCGTGAGTCAGAATGTTACAAGGGCTGCGAATCAATTGCCCCGCGACTGCTGCCAAACGCCTTGGCCGTGCCATCCGTGTCCCGTCTAGGCCCCTTCCCTGTCACGGCAGCTTAAAAAAAATGCCAAAGCTCTCACTCGACACCCATATGTTCTTATTTCTGGGGGTAGGCGTGACGGACCTGAGGGGCCCCAGGTTGAGGCGTCCCACCTGGCAGCCTGTGCCGCGGAATCACCCGACAACCGTCATGGAGGAGGCTGACTGGTCGGCTTTGTCGTAACTGCTATTCCAGACCTTTGTCTGCCATCCTCTGCCCTTTTCTTTTTTTTCCGTTTTTGGTGCAGTGGTGGCCCACGAAGGCCCACAAGGCATTCTCTGTTGGACTAAAAATATTTGAATAATTTTATGTTGATTATATTTTGTCCATCAACACTTAATAAATAAATCCAAATTGTCTGTCAGCTTCCTTTAATAACTTCACCCTGGTTGAACTATTTCCAGATGTGTATTCTCATTTTCAAGCAATTAACCAATCACATTTCATTTTAGTGAATTTAGTGGTTGCTAGGCTCAGAAATCTACCCGGAGGTCTTCACAAAGAATCCTGAAGATCTTCAAGAAAGCTGTTGGTTTAGCCCAGAAGTCAGCAACCCAGAGTGTTGAAAGAGCCATATTGGACAAAAAAGACTAAAAAAAACAATTTATCTGGAGCTACAAAAAACAAAAGCCTTATATGAGCCTTACAATGAATGCAACACATCCTGTATGTATTCATATTAGCTATATTAGCCTACTATCTTTATGACTCACAGCAGAAGCGATGTATCTTGTGGAGAATGCTGCACCACGTGACAGTTCTAGGATACCATCTCAAGTTTAACTTCGTTACAATAATAATGAATTACAGTAGGTTTTATTGATCTGATAAAATTAAAGAAATGTACATTATATTTTTGATGTCATTTTTATTTTGAGGATTCGTAAAAACAACAAAATGGAACATGCAGAATGTGCCACTTATCTGGTCAACTAAAATAGCCCAAAAAATGCATTATGCATTAATTTTTATCAGAGGGCGGGAATCCACCCAAGCAAATACTCGAACAGCTATTAAAGTTGAAGAGAGACCGAGCTGCACCAGGAAATATATCATAGATTTGACAATTATTACGTTTGGGTCAGTACAAATTTCTCTCACTCTGACTTTTTTATTTTATTAGCCAAGGGCCATTGTTTTCCTTATTTCTGTTCATGCACCCTTGTTTACCAGGCTTTACGTGTCACTCATCAGCGCGTGGTACAGAAAAAGTTGAGGATCTTTCAGTATCAAAGCTTTGCAAGCAGGCTTTTAAAATATTTTTTGAGATTATAAAATGGATCTAAAATGAACAAAAATGTTTGAATTCAGTACTTACATACCTTTTTAATCAGGTTTATGTGTTATAAGACACATTTTGGTTAGGATGGGTCTGTTAATGTGAAGAGGTGGCAGTAACAGGTGGAGTAATATCAAAATGGTGTCCAATCAGATCAATTTAGGAATGCTGCTTTTTGTGGTGCATAATTCAAATGAACAACTATCAGACCTGTCTAGCATTGCAGACCTTATCTCAATGATAGCAAATATTGTGTGGATGGACACCAAATCTCCAAGTCCAGGGGTCAGTCCTTTTAGCAACCGGAGTGGAATTCCAGTTTTTTTCCCCCACTAAATAATGTGGATCTCCCAACACCTTATCCGCCCCCTCCCCTCGAAAATGGAAGCGTGACAATCGGGAAACAACGGCTGTTAGTTACAGAAAATGCATTAGCGGCGTGAGCCGGGCTAAAGGAAGTGGTGGGATTACAGCGGGCGAGGGCTAGGCTAGCTCGGGCGAGGGGGTGCAGGCTCCCTCCTGCTTTCGCTGTAGTAAAGGGTCCAGATTTACAGGCCTTTCGGGGGTCACGGGAGGGGGTAAAGACACAGATATGCAGTCCTCATCCCGTCAAAAGTAGACAGCTCCTGATTTTAAGATGGTCTTAAATCAGGAAGTGTAGGTGTCAGCATGGGCGCCTGGGGTTGGAGTGGTTATTGTTTGGGTGGCGGGTGCAAAGGGGCAGGTAGCCACAGACACTAGGTTTTAGGGGGCCAATCATCATAACTAGTGGCTGAATATTAAAAGGTGAAATATGTTTTGATAGATCGTCATTTTTCATGAAAGAAGTTTCATGTTATATGAATGCATCATGTTTTTATTAATATATTAAAAATTTTACGAAAACTATTGATACAAATACCTCAATACTGGCATTAAATCAATATTTTGGTTGCACGACACGATACAGTGACATCTAGTGGTCAAATATTACACAGTGTCCTTTTTTAGCCCCATTTCCTAACACCAATTAGAAGATAAAAAAGTGTGTTTTTTTCCTCAGTAAACAAAACTTACAAAACATTTATTTATGGTTGGATTTTAAACACATGATCAATATTAAAGTAGAGACTTCAAAATTAAAAATCATTATTTTGAACCTCTGGATATTAAAAAGGTACATGTTTGCAACTACCAGTATTTGTTTTGCATATAGAATCATTGTATTTCAGAAATATTGGAACAGACTACTACAAAATTTTAGTTATTATGAGTTATTATTGTCAATAAGATAATTCTCAGGGATGTTAAATGGCATTTTTCCTTATATTGACAGAATACTTATTGTTGAGAAGTTACCAAAACCAATAAGAGACACCAATCCCAATATTACATAAAATTCAGAAAACAGATAAAATGGATTAAATAAAAACTCAGAAAATCCCAACTTAATAACTTTACTTTATATTTGCCAATTATTGGCATTTTTTTAAAATTCTTCTCAAATTTGTACTTCCTGACTGTAAAATTGACACTAGAAAGAGGTTGACCAACATAAAGGGACAGTGTGTATTATTGATGTCACTCTATTGTGTCGTGCAACTGAAAGTGAGTCATAAAACACACAGAGAAGAGTACTACGGTTTACTACAGATACAGTGGAACCTCGGTTTTCGAACGCCTCTCAGTTCGAACAAATCGGAGTCCGACCAAAAATTTAGAGAAATTCTTGCTTCACTGTTTGGTCAAAAAATCGGAGTTTCACATCACATTTTTTTACTCCTTTTAATTTTCTCAGGTGCAATTGCACCTCCAATACACTAGGGGACGTCCGAGATTAAACAAATGTGTAGCAAATGGGCCGAGTTACAGAATTTCACCACACCGATGAAGCTGCAGCCACCAGAGTCATCATGACTTTAATGACACTGTCATGAACCACTTCCGAAAAGTGCTAAAAAGAAGGCAGAAGCAAGTGTCATTGGATAGATAGCCAGTAGCCAGTCATCCGTAGCAAAGAGATTTGAACGTGTGAGCACCCGTCAGACAGAAGAGCTCCCCGAAGTTTTTATGGAAGGGGACTCTCCTTCCAAACAATAATTTTCCTTCCTTCTCCATCCCTCTCACCGTCCATCTGCACTTTCTGCTGACCACCACAAAGGTAAAAAATCCTATTCATAATTTTTTTCTTTATCCTTTTTTTTAATTTTTACACGTTCATGTTAGCGTAATCTTTCGTACAGAAGATTACGCTAACGTGAACGTACGATTAGCCTGGGTTACATTTATGTTATTTGTGTCTTAAAGGTAAACAAAGGTAAACATTCAGGGTGTTGGAATGGATTAAAACGATTTACATTATTTGTAATGGGGAAAATGATTTCTGTGTTCGAACAAATCGCTTTTCGAACAGGGTTCTGGAACGGATTATGGTCGAAAACCGAGGTTCCACTGTACTCAAAAAGACCAAACCGCACCATTTTTCTACAATTTTTTTTTTCAGGGTACCTCTATTAGCAAAATGGTGTAAAATTAAATTAGATTTGTAGTTGAAGCTCTTGTTATATAAAATAAATACATTTCTCAATAAATTTTTCTAAAATGTAATTTTACATGATAGTTCACGTATTTTCGCATATTACCTAAATCAGGGGTCGGGAACCTTTTTGACTCAAAGAGCCATAAAAGCAAAAAATATTAATTTTATTTTGGGAAAGAGCCACACCATATATTATGAGACAAATTTACTAAATTGCTAAACCCGCGCCCCAGACAAAAGCTTAGTCTTCAGCACACTTATTTTTGATGATTTGATAAAAATTATGAAAAGAGAATAATGCCAGAGCCCCTGTCCCAAAATCAACAAACATACCATTTTAAACTTGTCTCTTTCTTGCAATCACTCAAGATCGGTTAAACTCCTTTTGACCCTTTTTTTCACACATATTGGTTTCAAAACCAGATGCAAGCAGTTATTGTGTAAAAACGTCACAACATTCTGCAAATAGGGAGCCTGATGAGCTCACTTTTGGCGCAGACGGCGTAGGGCGAGAGATGGGAGGGAGTGCTTGCACTTTTTGCATAGCTCCACCCATCCCTCCCACTCACCCAATCAAATGACTAAGTTATCTTCCGGTGTTTTGGCGTATTTACAGTTCTGTGGATTCATCATAAGGTATCTGAACACTGAACACAGATTATATAGTGAACTTTTATATAAAGGATTCTTTAGCGTTGTACAGCCAAAACGAGTTTTTTTTTTTTTTTTTTTTTTTGTGTGACACCTTGACTGTAAATTGTAGTGAAAAACGTGCCCTATATATACTGCGAAGTAATACAGTATTATTTTGCTTTGGTTTGGCTTTGCGTGTACCTGAATAGGATAGACAACACAAGTTTTGAACAAGATGGAGAAACTTTGCATGCAATCAAATTTGTCTCTGAGCCACAGATACTCATAGAAAGAGCCATATATGGCTCACGAGCCATAGGTTCCCGACCCCTGACCTAAATCAATATATCTTTTTAATTAAGAGAAGGTTTTTTTTACCATTAAAAGGTGCTAAATAATACACATTGTTTGAATCAGGACTGATATTGTGTAACGGCACTTGACCATCGCTAATTATTATACTTTCTAGAATAATAAGAAAAATCTGTGGTTTTATTTTGAAATGTCAAGACATTTTCTGTCAAGGGCCTCAAGAAGATAAGTTAAACGATAAAGTTAAGGCCCCTTTTTTTAACGTCGATTACCAGGAACACCAAATAGCAGTTTTTTTTAAGGGAAACATAAATGACAAACAATTTCTTTCTCAACACCAATTAGAACATTAAAAAGTGTGTTTTTTTCTTCATCAAACATCCATGCATCGATCCATTATCTGCACCGCTTATCTTAAGTCGGGTTGCGGTGGTGCTGGAGCTCATCCCAGCTATCTCCAGGCAGTAAGCAGGGGACACCCTGAACTGGTTGGCAGCCAGTCGCAGGGCACACAGAGATAGACAACTCACCTGCTCATTAACACCTAGGGACAATTTGGACCGGCCAATTAACCTGACATGCATGTTTTTTGGAATGTGGGAGGAAACCGGAGTGCCTGGAGGAAATCCACGCAAGCACGGGGAGAACATGCAAACTACACACAGGAAGGTTCGATATCATGACTTCAGAACTGTGCCACACATGTGCTAACCACTGCGCTGCCGTGCTGCAGATTTTAAACAAATGATCCATATTAAAGTAGATTCTTTCACATTTGTAAAGTATTATTTTAAACCTTTGGATATTAAAGAGGTATAGGGGATAAAATTGCCTTGGGAAAAAAAATAATTTGCTGCATGGCCATAAAAGTAGTCATTCTCCCAGTCCTCAGTAATGACAAGCCGGATTCAGAATCAAAACCAGAGGTCCGTTTTGACTCTACCCGGTGATGGTGTGATTCACAAGGGACAAAACCCCCAAAGTAGACGAGTTTTGTCCAGTTTTTCTTTCTCTCATTGGAAAACTTCTTGATTTTTTGGATGATTTTAGATTTCTTTGATCAGAGTGGTGAGCTACCGAGACCAAGAATCAAACAAGAATCTGATTCATCATTGAGCTTCACATCAAAGTCGAGGTAGGAATTGGATTATTCTTTTGGTCTTGACTGTGGACTCCTGAACTTTGAGAAACCAGTGATGCCCATGGATTTGGGATATTCTGCATTGGAAAACATTGGAATACGGTTTTCTTTGCTTTCTTGATTAACTTTTTTGTTCGAAATGTCATTGAAATTTGAAGTTAGAACTCCACATTTAACACCTTAAACCAAGTAACGGTTTTCTTTTACTATAATTTATGTTAAATGCTGTCTATTGTCTAGTCCATTGTTCATTACATTGGGGTCTCTTATTCAAATTCTTATGGACTCTGGTGTTTCCTCTATTAATTTGACCTTTCATCCAACCTAAAACTGGGTCATTCTTTCTATTTGGTGTAATTTTAGCATGGAGACCTTTACTCAAAAAAACTAAAATATTCAATATTTTCAACATTTGATCTGCAAGAAAAACTTTCAAACTATTAAAAAAAATCATTGATCCAGCTCAGGATATATAATTCTGTAACATTTCTTTTCTCACCAGTTACTTCACACATTGACATAGGCCAAATGTCCATTGCTTTCGCTGTGCTTTATGTCCTCTTTCACTGTGATCTGCTACTTTCCTTTGTCTTTTCTTCTCTGTTGTTTCTTCACCCCTCTCTCTCTCTTTATTAAGATAAGCTTGTCTTTTCTCAGGGTCAGTATCTTGGCGTGCCCTGTAGCGCCGCTGCTTTTTAGCTGCAGACAATGGTCCCAGTCGGTGACAAATACATGCATAAAACGTAAAAAAAATATTTTTGGAAGTATAAGGCAAATTAATATATACTTGTTTTTCTTAATAAATACCAATGTACGTGTGAAAACCAAACATTTAAATCTCACATTGACCATGTTGATATGTGTCTCCCCTGTTACAGTGGATAGCAATGAAAAAGGAGGGGTGGGGGGGTACACACTAATAGGGTGGACATTTTATGCAGTTCACACATGATCTCCTACTGGCAATGGACTCTGGCGCTTCATCACTTTTGCTGCTGCTGGACCTTAGTGCTGCTTTTGACACAGTGGACCATAATATCTTACTAGAACGGTTGGAAAAATGGATTGGTCTCTCAGGAACCGTCCTCTCATGGTTCAGATCCTACCTCTCAGATAGGACGCACTGTGTTAAATATGGCGAAATAATATCGGAGCTCTTTAGTGTTACCTGTGGTGTTCCGCAGGGTTCAGTGCTTGGCCCCCTTCTTTTCAGCATTTACATACTTCCATTAGGTGATATTATTTGCAAGTATAATATCATTTTCCGAGGCGCCTGTCGGCCTCAACGCCGCGCCTGTCGGCATCCACGCCGCGCCTGTCGGCCGACCTTCCATTCCTGCTTACCTGTCTGACCCCCCTGCTTGCCTCTCTGATCCCCCTGCTTGCCTGTCTGACCCCCCCTGCTCGCCTGTCTGACCCCCTTCCCCGCCAGTCCGACCCCCCTGCTTGCCAGTCCGACCCCCCTGCTCGCCAGTCCGACCCCCCTGCTCGCCAGTCCGACCCCTCTGCTCGCCAGTCCGACCCCCTTGCTCGCCAGTCCGACCCCTTGCTCGCCAGTCCGACTCCCTTGCTCTTCAGTCCGACTCCCTTGCTCGCCAGTCCGACTCCCTTGCTCGCCAGTCCGACTCCCTTGCTCGCCTGTCCGACTCCCTTGCTCACCTGTCCGACTCCCTTGCTAGCCTGTCCGACTCCCATGCTTGCCTGTCCAACTCCGCCGATCGCCAGCCCGACTCCGCCGATCGCCAGCCCGACTCCGCCGAACGCCAGCCCGACTCCGCCGATCGCCAGCCCGACACCACCGATCGCCAGCCTGACTCCGCCGATCGCCAGCCCGACTCGTCCGACGCTGATTGCCAGCCTGACTCGTGCGACGGCGACCGCACCTGCCTCTCCCCGTTGCTGCGTTTTCGGAGGAGGGAGCGGGGTTGCCCTCATCGGGAGCGTCGACCCATTCTGGGGTGCGAGGTATTTATCTTCTTTTGGGACCTCAGGAGCTGTCCCTTGAAGGGGGGGGTTCTGTCATGTCCTGCATGGTCGCCATGACACCCAGCTGGTCCCGCCCCTTGACACCGGCTGACACAGATTGAGTTAATTGCGTGTGGGATTCTTAAGGGCTCGTTTTGGGACTCCCCGTTGCCATACCATTGTTTTGTTTGACTCGAGGAAAAACCTGTTCATGCCCGTTTGTTCTGAGTGATTGTCTGTAAGCCTGTTTTTGTTTTGTCTTTGGTCCCTGCGTGTTGGACAGCTTTTATTTTCTAAATAAAAGTGACTGATCGTCTACGCAAAAATGAGTTCACCCTTCCTGCCTCCTGGTCCGTTCCTTGACAGAAATGTTAGTTATTGGTCCATTTAAATGCCGCGACTTATTCTCAAAAACTGCTGTGAACATTGACAAATGTCACATCACACAGAGTGACCCAGTTAAAAATTTAGGTGTCATAATTTACCCCGATTTGTCCTTTCAAACACATGTGAAGAAAATTACTAAAACCGCTTTCTTCCATATTCGTAACATTGCTAAAGTTCGTCCTATACTGTCTGAGACGGATGCGGAGATTATAATTCATGCGTTTGTTACCTCCCGTCTTGATTACTGTAATGCACTACTCTACGGTCTCCCGAAGTCCAGAATCAAGAGTCTTCAGCTGGTACAAAATGCCGCAGCGAGGCTATTAACTAGGACAAAAAAGTCCGATTACATCACGCAGATTTGGGCTAACCTGCATTGGCTCCCTGTAAGCCTAAAATGTGATTTCAAGGTTCTCTTAGTATTATACAAAATCATACATGGACTTGCTCCCTCATCTCTTTCAGATTTAATTTCCCCCCTATGTTCCGGTCCGAAGCCTTCGTTCTGAGAGTGCCGGTCTTCTGGTGATCCCAAGAGCCAAGAAGTGTTCCGCTGGTTCGAGAGCATTCTCCATCCGGGCACCGGAGCTGTGGAATGCTCTTCCTCCTGAGATCCGATCTGCAAACTCAGTGGAAATGTTTAAATCTAAGCTTAAGACTCACTTCTACGCTATAGCATATGAATAACCTATACTTTTCGTGGACAATATCTCTGTATTATTTGTGATTGCAACATCCTTTGCTGTCTGGTAATCCTGGAAGGGGGATACCACATGTGCGGTCCCTTCTCAAGGTTTCTTCATTTTCCTCATGTTGAGTTTTTCCTTGCCCTCATGTTGGTTCCAGATCAGGGGATGGTGTAATAATAGTCTGAAAAAATAGTCTGTGTAATAACCTGTGAAACCCTTTGAGACTCTTTGTGATTAAGGGATATACAAATAAAAATGACTTGACTTGACACTGGGACACAACATATTTTAAACATGAAAAATGCACTCATAACTGAAATTGAGATTAGGTGAGGAATATTATCATCAAGGCAAACCACAAATGAACAAAAACCATGAATTGGTTAGATTTATCAAAAAAAGAGGGGACATAGCATTTTAGTGTACATCTAATACAATCAGAGTAATTTATATAAAAATAATTCATCCTGCATACATATTACTGGTAGAGGGCAATTAGGCTTGCAAGTAAATCTTTTAAAAATGAGTATAAGCCCATTTTTACACAAAAAGTACCATTTTATGTAACTGACTCTCAAACAGCACAGAATAACTAGAGTGACCCAGTTAGTCCAGTAGCTTTTCTTCCGTCTGCCTAACAGCATAGGTGATGCAAGCAGGAAGCGCTCAACGGCAAGGGTCTTGACCCCTCCCATGGGTCAAACCCAGCCCACCCCTGAAGATACACGAAAAGGTTCCGGTCCTGCCAACAAGGTGTGGAAGGATATTCCAGCAGATGGTAGCTAATTTGGCTACGCGCTGTCACTCTGCTTGCACATCTGTATGGATGTGTGAGTTGGAGGGAGGCTGGGATCTAGGGGGATGGGGGTCACATCTGCTCCCGAACGCCACCTGAATGTTTACAAAAAGGTTAAAGCGGCTTCTTCTCTGGTACGTGAGAAAATTGACAGACTATTCTCCCGATAATCCCACACATGGCGACGGATGCTTTTAGCGCCAGAGATTATGTTTTATTTTTTGGCCAAAACGCGGATGATGTCATGGGAGCGGCATTAGCGTTCCATCTGAGATTTCACTTTAATGGAGCGGCCCAGCCGAGGGAGCGCTGCTGTTGCTTGGGCTCCACTAACAACAGAAATGTCATGTCTTTTTTTTTTTTTTTCTCATTTTTCACCAGTATCACATTCCTAACACCACAGTCCCCACGGCTTTGATTTTGGAGATGCAATTGAAGTCGTTAAAGATATGAAGAGTCTCATGGTTTAGAATAGAATAGAATAGAATAGAATAGAATAGAATAGAATAGAATAGAATAGAATAGAATAGAATATACCTTTATTGTCATTGCTACAAATGGGCTAACATATTGTGACAACGAAATTGGGCATGACACTCCAGTTTTACACATTCATAGTGAGGTATGAACAAGAAGATAAAGGAACAGAGAAGATAATGTTATAAGACAAGGGGGATAAGGCTATAGTTATAATTTACATGGTATTTACACAAGAAATGTCGGCATGTGGGATGTTACATACAGGGTTGTCGTGATAACGTTGGTATCGTAACGGTTGTGCAATATTGCATTTGGTGCAAAGTCATCATAGTGCAAAAATAGTCAGCATATGCATTGGTGCAAACATAGACATCATAGTGCAGAAACAGGAAATGGTCAGACATTGTGCAATTTGAGCATTAAACGTAGTGCAGTCGGCATGTGCAAGAACAAGACATGAGTAACATTATATTCGTATGAGGTAGTGTTGGCATGAGTTTTCAGTTTTTTTTTTTTTGTGCGGTGTCTGTATGAGCAGTGAACAAGCATAGTGCAGACAGCATGTACGTGAGTACCATTTACATACGTGTGAGGTAGTTTTTTGCAACAGTTTTCAGTTTTTTGTGCGGTGTCTGTTTAGGGTGGTAATGGCTGTGGGGAAGAAACTGTCTCTGAGTCTGTTCGTTTTTGCTTTGTGTGACCTGTAGCGCTTGCCGGAAGGCAGCAGGTCGAAGAGATGGTGGCCGGGGTGAGAAAAGTCCTTGATGAGGTTTCCTGCTCTGCTAAGGTAGCGAGAGCAGGCAATGTCCTCCAGACTGGGCAGAGAGCAACCGACGATTCTCTGGGCTGTTTTGATGATCCTCCGGAGCTTTTTCCTGTCTGCTGCTGTGCACCCAGCATACCACACCGTGATGCAGTATGTTAGGATGCTCTCCACTGTGGCTTTGTAGAAGGACACCTGCAGCTGCTGTTTTAGGTTATTTTTCCTGAGCAATCTCAGGAAGTGCAGTCACTGCTGGGCCTTCCCTACCACCGCTCTGGTGTTTGCAGACCAGGAGAGGTCGTCGGAGATGTGCACGCCCAGGAATTTGAACGAGTGGACTCTCTCTACACAGTCTCCCTTTATGATGAGTGGCGCTGGATTCCTGCCATTCCTTCTGAAATCCAGAATCAGTTCTTTTGTTTTTGTGGTGTTCAATATGAGGTGGTTTTCCGAACACCACGTTGAAAGTGACTCAACCTCATCCCTGTATGCCGCCTCGTCCCCTTCAGAGATGAGGCCGATCAAGGTGGTATCGTCAGCGAACTTAATGATAGTGTTTGTGGGGTGGGTCGGTGAGCAGTCGGAGCTGTAGAGGGTGAAAAGCAGGGGGCTCAGTGCACAACCTTGGGGGGAGCCAGTGTTCAGTGTTAGGGTGGGAGAGACGTGGGTACCGAGTTTCACCGACTGTGGGCGGTTGGAGAGGAAGTCCATTATCCAGTGGCAGATGGAGGGAGAGAGTCCTAGGTGTGCAAGTTTCTCCACCAGGATCTCCGGGATAATGGTGTTGAAGGCTGAGCTGAAGTCCAGGAAGAGCATTCTGGCGTAGCTCCCCCGGTGAACCAGGTGTTTCAGCACGGTGTGAAGTGCTGTGTTTATGGCGTCGTCAGTGGAGCGGTTTGCCCTGTAGGCAAACTGGTGGGGGTCCAGTGTGAGTGGCAGGGAGTTTTTGATGTGCCGGGACACTAACCTCTCGAAGCACTACATGACCACAGGCGTAAGAGCTACAGGCCTGCAGTCGTTGAGGCTTTCCACTGCTGACTTTTTGGGGATGGGAATGATGGTGGAGGTTTTGAGGCAAGGTGGGACGGTCGCCTGTGACAGGGACCGGTTGAAGATGGTGGTGAAGACCCCAGCCAGCGGATTGGAACAGTCCCTGAGTACCCTCCCTGGTACTCCATCCGGGCCAGTTGCCTTCCTGGGGTTTATGGTATTCAGCGCACGCCTAACTTCGTGCTCCTGAAATGTGAGGGAGTTGCTGCTGGTTGTTGGTGGGTGTGATGTGGCTGTTTGTGGCCTACCAGCTTCAAAGCGAGCGAAGAACTGATTAAGGTCCTCAGCTAGTGAAGCCTCAGCCTCAACAGTTGCCAGGTTGTGGCCTCTGAAGTTGGTGATGTGTTGGAGGCCCTGCCACATCCTCCTCGGGTCATTTCCAGCGAAGAGGTGCTCGATCCTCCTTGTGTAGGCTGCTTTTGCTTCCTTGATGCCTCTCTTCAGGTCAGCCCTGGCCACCCCGTAAAGAGCCTTGTCTCCAGACCTGAAGGCGGTGTTGCGGTGTTTGAGGAGGGTGCGCACCTCGCTGGACATCCAGGGTTTTTGGTTTGGGTAGTTTTTGATTTTTTTATATACTGTGACTTCATCCGTGCAGTAACGGATGTAGGATAAAACAGTGTCAGTGAATTTCTGGAGGTCATGGTGTTCAAATACCTCCCAGCAAGTTTGATCAAAACAGTCCTGCAGCTTGGAGAGGGCTCCCTCAGGCCACGTTTGTATTGTCCTCGTTACAGGTTTTGTTTTCCTTCGGATGGGGGTGTATGAGGGGGTAAGGGATAGGCATAGATGATCCGAATTTACTAGGTGGGGGAGGGGGGAAGCTTTGTATGCGTTTTTAAGGTTGCTGTAAACGCGGTCCAGAGTTTTTTCACCCCTTGTTGCACAGTTCACATGTTGATAGAATTTTGGAAGAACAGTCCTTAAACATGCCTTATTAAAGTCGCCAGCGATAATGAAAGCTCCGTCGGGGTGTGCAAGCTGTTGAATGTTTATGGCAGCGAGTAGAAGGTTTAGCGCTGTGCTAGCGTTAGCATCCGGAGGAATGTAAACAGCTATCACAATGAGCACAGTTAGCTCTCGCGGTATATAGAATGGTCTACACGATACCGCCAGAAACTCTAGATCGGGCGAGCAGTGTGCATCAATAATTCTGCTGTTATTGCACCACGCATTATGTACGTAAATGCATAGTCCCCCACCTCTTTTTCTGCCGGAGTCTTCGTTGCGGTCGTATCGGTGTAGCGTGCGTCCTGCTAGCTGAACTGCAGCGTCGGGGATCCGCGGGTCAAGCCATGACTCCGTGATCACAAAAATGTTGCTATTCCGTACGAAGTTGTTGGTAGCTATCCGCAGCTCAAGCTCACTGATTTTGTGCACGATGGATCTGGCGTTGGTCAGGAAGATACTCGGAAGCGCTTGTGGTCGTCTTTTTAGCTTCTTCGCTAGGCCTCCCGAGAGCCTCGTTTTTGTTTACGTTCCCTCCGCCGTCTCCGTCGCTTGTTGGGCGGGCAGGTAACCCAGGGAGATCCCGGTGGTCTTCGTATGTCCCTTGGGATGTTGTTGTTGGTGTTGTAATCGTGAAATGAGTCGAAATCTAATCTTAGACCCAGGTTAATAAGTTCCTGGCGACTTAAGGTGATAGTTGCCGAACAGGTATTTATCAAAGAAAGGATGAGAGATAAAAGAACACTTAAAGTAAAAAGATTTACTGGAGAGCCAATTGAAGCCGCTGCGTATAGTCGCACCGCCATCTTGAAAAAAAAAAAAAAAAAAAAAGCTCTCACATCTCTTACATCAAATGTGTCAAACTCAAGGCCCACAGACCAAATGTGGCCCACTGCATAATTTTACGTGGCCCGTGAGACATTGCTGAGCGAAGCACAATAGGTCCACTGAATGTCGCCAAAAGACATGAGCCACTGGCAAACCACCCTTTCAGCTGTATTTGCTAACTATAATTATTCTACCAAAGCACAATGAGGAGAGCCATCCAGAACTTTTTTTACTCAAATAAAAGTCACCGACCCACTGTTTAAGGCAATACGAAAAATACAAATGAAAAAAGAGCACTTGGTTGACTTTGTAGAAGTTTAATGAAGACCTATGTGCTGTGGTTGAACGAGAAAGTATAGTCCCGTGCTCCTGTTTCTTACCCGTTAAAGTAAAGTTTCACAAAGTGTCTTTTTTTCATGCTTTCTTTAAAGGTGGTTGTGGTGTTGTGTAATACACTCCCCTTCCTGCGGTGTCGCTGTATACTAATGTGCAGCCTTGTACTTGTGCTTGAGAACTGCCGAGGAAGAAGTTAAGCAAACACTCTATGAATGTACCGTCCGTGCCTGCCTTGAATCTACTACAATCCTACTACAACCCTACTACATACACAACATATTGGCGACGAGAATGACTTGTATCGGAATCTCACAACCCCTGCTTAAAAACAGCCAACATCGAAGGTAAACCACTGAAAGCCTTCTTCACTGAGTTTTTACACACTTACAGAGCCACACCACATGCCGTGACTTCAGTGTCCCCCGCTGAACTGTTGCATGGTAGACCACTGAATACAAAGCTTCACATCACAGGTCTTCACTCCATGCGCCCCACTGCTGACAAAGGCAACATGCTACAAAACATACAAAACAAACAACAGAAGTCAAGACAATACACTGACAAACATCGTGGTGCAAAATCACCCAGCTTCCAGATTGGCTCTGCGGTTCGCATCCGCAAACCTGGAATCATTGCCAAAGGACACTCAAAGTTCACCAAGCCACTGACAGTGGTAGCCCAAAAGTGTCCAGCCACTTATCTGCTGTCTGATGGAAAGGTGTGGAATGCTTTCCACCTTGCCCATTCTTCCACCTGTGCTGCTGCTTCAGCGCCAAAGCCTGCTGATGCTGATGCTTGTCTCCTGCCAAGCAGCCAAGGTGCTGAGCCACCTGAACCTGAAACTGAAACTGTGCCCTCACCACATCCCTCTCCGAGTGCACCAACAATACGACATGCTCCTGCATGGCTTCAAGATTACGTGACTTAAAAAAAAAAAAAGATGCAGAAAAGATGTGGTGATGTTCAAAAAAAAAAAAAAAAAGACATGATGAATGTTCATTGTTTTAAAAATTGTCATGTTTGTTTATGATGTGATCCTCATACAGTCTGCTTACGTTTACAAGGTTTACACACTTTTTGCTTACCGATATTGACGGTATAGTTCCTTACAATGTTGAAATGTATGTTTTCTATAAGCTCATACTTACCGAAGAGCTATTGCTTATTTCAGATTAATGCTACTGTTTGTGTCCTATTCTAACAAAAGGGGAATATGTGGTGTCATGTAATACACTCCCCTTCCTGCGGTGTCGCTGTATACTAATGTACAGCCTTGTACTTGTGCTTGAGAACTGCCGAGGAAGAAGTTAAGTAAACACTCTATGAATGTACCGTCCGTGCCTGTCTTGAATCTACTACAATCCTACTACAACCCTACTACATACACAACAGTGGTGTACGTAACTTCAAAAATATTTGACTTTCTAACGACATCTTCTGTCCGAAATCACTTCAAACGACACACCCCACCTACAAAATTGTGTGTCCAAAAGAGTCTGCTGTTGCAGTCTTCCCCCACCACCCCTCCCTCTGCATCCACCCGCTACTCCAATTGACCTACCCTAGTCAAGTCACACCAAAAAAAGGAAAAAGAAGAGGAGACAATAGCAAAAAGAAACAAATAAATCTGACGAGATAGAAGCGCTATGCTTTTCATCCCAGACGAATTCAAGGAGATGAAAAACAAGCTTAAAACGTTGGACAAGTTGGAAGTCCTCAATATCAAGTTGCAAAACGAGATAAAAAAAATAGAAGACAAATTTGGAAAAACCTGGAGGCCTGTGAAGACATGAAAAAAGATTTTCTTTAATTATGCACAAAAAATGCCGACTCATCAAAACCCTGCAAAAGGTACATGACCAGAATAATTGTCTGAATATTCTTCTTAGCTATGGAAAGCTTCAGCTCCACTTTAGTATACCGTATTTTCCGCACCGGGCGCAACGGGTTATAGGGTGCTCCCCCCAAAATATAGTTTTTGGTCCTATATTTTCCATACATAAGGCGCACCGGATTATAAGGCGCTACAATGGGAACGTCGACAAAACAGTCAGATAGTTCAGTCAAACTTATTACCCCCTTAACATTCCGAAAGCTTGCAAAGAAGCAAATACGTGTCGTAGACACGTGCAGATGCGGTGTCCGTACGATGTCACTCAAATGCATCGTTTCAAATATCATTCGGAAGGTTAAAGTCTTGGGATTCAAGAAATGCCAACAATTCCTTAGTTTCTATTTTCTTTTTCGCTCGCAACTTTACTGTGCATAAGACAATAAACACTTGGAATTGAGTTTAATTTAAAAAAAGACCCATCACAGCAACATCGAGATCACTCTGAAACAAGATACTGGGAAAATATATAGCCAGAGTAGCTCACTGAAGTCGTTGCGTTTAATAATAATGTGCAACCATAGTCCTCTTATATCCGTGAGTGTAGTAAATCCAGGAGAGTAAAATATTTACAAATACAGAATGGTAAAACATGTTTCCTCTATGCCGTAGACAACCAAACTTACTATTCACATTCATCTTTTTCGGCCAATTGCAGGCTTTGTTTTGCCCCTTTAGCCTATGCGAGCCTGTAAATGATAAAAAGGATCCGCCCCCTTTACCTCCGAATAACTTTAGCCAATAGTGATCGATTCAAATGATGATTGCCACATTGGCTGGGAAATGAAACGCCGGCATATGTATCCCAGCAAACACCGCCGACCACATCGCCTACGAGGAAAAATCTAGTCGGCGGCTGTTTGTTGCGAGACCTTGCGACTTAATATTGATCCATATATAAGGCGTACTGTATTATAAGGCGCATGGTCAGTTTTTGAAAAAAATAAAGACTTTTAGGTGCGCCTTATAGTGCGGAAAATACGGTAAACATGCAACATTTGGTTTTAATCAAATAGTTGATGTGCCCACTGATAAAGATGAGAACACTCTAGATCTTGTTCTGACCCAGGGTGTAGTGGCCTCAAATGTAACAGTGTTACCGTATCCTAATGCCATCTCTGATCACTATCTTGTTAAGTGTGAGGTACTGTTTAATGTTTACTGTGATAAGGAAAATTGAGGCTTCAGTAGTTCTAATATCCGCCCTGCTGCGGCATTAGCTTTAAAATAACTATTACCTAGATAGATGGATAGATAGATAGATACTTTATTCATCCCCTTAGGGATAATTCACACTTCCAGCAGTCTCCCTTGTTTTGTATTAACAGATTAACATGATGCCCTCGGGGTGCTTGTTGTAGTTTAGCGGAGTGGATGATGTCACAAGCTAGTCCAAATGTTCGACATCTCTGCGGCAGATGGAAATCTTTGTGCCCAGGGATACACCACCTCGTGTTAACGAGTCCACCTCCTCTCCGCTTCCCGCAGGCTTTCGTGTCTCTGTCTAACAGCGCTGAAGCGGGTTAGCTCCGAGGTAGCTCCGGTCCGGGTAGCTCCGGGTGGCTCCACGCTAGCGTCCGGGATGCTAAACGTGAGCCACGTTTCTGTAAAACACAGCAAACTGCACTCCCTGTGCGCTTTGATGTTTTTCACCAGCAAAGCCAGTTTGTCGTCGGTCTTATTTGGTAGGGAGTTACCATTTACCATGACGGTACCGAAGGATTATAACAGCGCTAGCCGCTTAGGTAGCTCTGGCTCTCCATCCAGGATAGGCCCCCTCATCACGCCGGCCCGAGAATTCTTCAGGGCAAGGAGTTGATTCCTCGAATAAACGCATTTTTGTGCATTAAAACCCATGTACATAGGATAGAAAGTAATCCAAAGTATAGTTGGCAAACGGGACGGAAAACACCGAATATAGAAGCAGACAATAAAAACAATAACTCACAAAAAGTGCGAGATAACAGGGTAGCGTTCAACACAATGGCGAAACTTACCAGACAGAAACTTAACCTAAATAGTTCTACTTATTCTGCTAATTACTTTATGGTATTTTTAAATAAAAAGATTCAACTCATCAGGAATGAAATCTTAAATGAACGCTCTGCAACCCCGTCCTACCTCATAGATGCGGAGATGTTAGGTAAGGACCGTGTCGGTGGTTGTTTAGAAACGTTGTCCAGTTTCAATGATTTGTCCCTTGATAGTCTTACACAGATGGTCAGTAGGGCCAAACAAACTACTTGCCTGCTTGATCTGTTTCCAGCTTTACTGGTGAAAGATCTGTTTGGGATTTAAGGACCTTCAGTTTTAAATATTAATATATCGCTATCCTTGGGTATTGTTGCGGTAACCTTCAAGTCTGCCGTCATTAAACCAACCTTGACCCGGAAAGCCTAGGTAATTATAGGCCAGTGTCAAATCTGCCATTCCCCCCCTTTTTCTAACAATTGCACAGTTGATAAACTCTACAAAAGTTGAAGGAAAATATATTCAGGAAAAAAATCAATAATTTTATTATCATCAACTCTTGTAATTTTGAATCTTATTTCAATTGTGAGCTAAAATGCGTTTCACACCCCTAACTTATATTTATACGAATTGGAACACCGCATTCTGAAAACAAAAACAACTCAACTTGGATCAAAAGCGGACAATGCACTAATTGCGTTATGCTGAAGTATCTGGATTGATTTGCATATATGCCACTCTTAATCGTTTTGTAAAAAAGAAAAAAACTTGTCTTGTATTAAGTAAAAATAAATTTCGGTCATTTTATTTAAACAACCCTAACCCCAATAAATTAATCTTTTTTTAAGATAACAAAATAAAATTGGAATTACTGTAAATTCCGGACTATAGAGCGCACCTGATTATAAGCCGCACCCACCACATTTTAAGAGGAAAACCGATTTTGTACTTACTCAAGCCGCACCTGTATATAAGCCGCATGCGCCCACATTAAAAAATGTAACAAACACAAAATTAACCCAATCCCGACTTTAAGTCCCGCGACAGCCGGCAAATTGAACGGAAAATGATACCGGTACTTAAGGTTTGATGATAATCCAAGGAAAAAAGTGTATATTTCCAAAGGTAAGGGTGGGAAAAATATATATCCACCATTGTCCGCCGCGTCCACAAACAGGTCTCACCTTTACCCCACTTCCCGTCACCCCGCGTTTGTTCCGCCCCTTCTTTTTCATTCGCCCATGCAAAACATATCAGAATAAGTGTCTAAAATAAATACAAATAAATACATTACAAAAATATACAGTTGCAAATACATATTATACATGGTTACACATATTTACAAAGAAAGATGGTGCACCGAGAGAGTTTTTAAAGCTTTAATAATAATAATAATATAACTTTCATCCCAAACGGTGCCTGTGACAGGGCAGTTAATCGTAGCAACACACTAGCATTACGCTCGCAACACAGTAAACAGGCCTGTTAAAAAAACATACCGTACTTGTAAAAATCACGGTAAACCGTACTCATCTTCCTCATGTGCTGCGTTATGTGCCTTTCTTTTTGCATTTTGCATGATGAGGGTATGTTTACGCTAATTTAATTTCTGCACAAGCCAAGAAGTTGCAGTCTTCCTCAGCGCATATCTTCCACTGGTCTAAATCTTACCTTTTGTACTCAAATTGGCCACATCACTGAATACGCCGCAGGGTTGAAAGTTTGGGAAAAAAGTAGCGGCTTATAGTCCGGAATTTACGGTAGACTTGTCTTTATTGTCATTGATGACAACGTACTGATATTGTTTAAAACAAGATAAGACACTGCATTCTAGGATGAACATGTAGTAATTAAAAAATATGTTAGGATAAATAGGCAAACATATTTACAAGGTATCTGTTCGAGACTGGCCAAAGTACCCCAAAACAGTAGTGCAATGAAAAGTATTGGAATGACATTTACCAGCAACTTAATTTGCAAAACAAGTCGAGAAATAAGATATAAATACCCATTTTTCTATACTTGAGAGAGAAATATACGCTTCACAGTCTTGTGTGCTTGTTTGGGTGATGGCCCTGGGGAAGAAACTGTCCCTGAGCCAGTAAGTCATTGTTTAAAGGGACCTGTAGTGTCTGCCAGAGGGCAGCAGATCAAAAAGATGGTATTATTACCCAATGCAACACCCCTTTCTCATTATTTTTCTTATTTTCCTCATGATGATGTTTTTATTTTTTTATTTTCCTTGTCCGCATGCCAGTTCAGATCAGAGGATGATGTAAATATGGCCTGTGCAGTCCTTGGATACCTTTTGTGATCAAGGGGTATACAGATAAATGTGACTTGACCTGATTTGGTGGATGAGGTGAAAGGTTGAGAGCAAATATTGTTTCATTTTGTCTCTATTCAGTCATTGTTTAAAACACCATTGTTGCCCTTTTGTTTCTAAAACAAAACAAAACAACACAATACAAAAAAAATGGCAATTTTGAGACAACAACATAAAAATTGGGTCATTTATTGGGGAATCAATCCAATAAATTATGTTGCTTGTTTATAATGTCTTATGGTACAAAACACCTCCAGAAATACTAAGCCAGTTAACTTGAACTAAATGCAGTTATATCAAAGATATATCCGTAGAACAACCCAAAAGTCCGTTTAAATCAACCAATTTACATACATGACCTCACTTCCAAAAATTAAAATTAGTGATAGTAAGCTAACAGCAAGTCAAGCCATCCAGTTTTTATTTTCTTGTTGACCTTTTTTCATACCACAGGATAACCCATCTTTCTGTTTTCCTTCAAAAGGAGCAGCTCAAAGACTTCACAAGTTAAGGTAAGACCATAAAACGTAATTTTCTATGCTACAGTTAATATTTAGCTTTTTTGCTCTGCAAATCAAATGATGAATATGATATTTGGGGTCATTGGTTTGTAAATCTGACTGCCTCATCAGGCACGAACCTAACCGCACGTCACTGGTTTTGAAGTATTATTCTTGCTAAAGAGATCACATCAGTTACAAAGCCCGCTTAAGTGGGTCCTCTCATGAATAGCAAATAGTATTGCGTGAAAAAGTGTCTCACAGAAGCGAGCAGGACCAAGCCTGAGAGCAGCCTCTTGGGAGTCCTCTTTACCCAAAAGAGTGGAATTTCCACAGCAGTCTATCCTTGAGATGATTTGCTGTCAGGCATCATATCGCCATGGAATCATCTCCAGGTAAAGTTACATGATGAACGACGGGGCACTCGGATTGACTTTCCCACCAGGCGAGGAGCGCTTGAGATGTGGAGGCGCGAATCAAGGGGGAACCACATTTTGGAATCGAACAGTCATCATCCCTCGGGTAAGACGGGGAGGGGCTGGGTCGGTGATGACGAAGTTACAAGGGAACCTTCATTGAGCACTTGATGGATGCTCTGTAACCAATGGAGGTAAAGAGCACCCCGCCATCTCAAAAGTGAAGCGCACACACACACACTGCAGATTAACTTTGGCTGATTTATGGAGTTTTAGATCAGGAAAGCAAACAGCTGGGGAAGGAAAAATACCACAAGTGGCCGAGGCATAAATTGAAGACGCTCATTTGTTTTAAACTCGATGAGCAGCAACATGCAGCACACTGCCGATTAGATTACCGACAGTGGCGTGTGGCTGAGTTCGTTTTTGTTGATACACTGTCAGGTTTTAGAATAAATGAGGCTATATCTTGTTCATCATTTGAGTGGCAGAGAAAGAAGGGAATATAAATTGCAGCATTGGAAAAAAATGTTTTCTTGTCTTACCTTAACTTATGAATTAAGTCTATGTGGTTCTCCTTTTGAATATAAGCATCAATAGATAGGTGATCCTCCATTAGGGAAAAAGTCCATGCAATGAGACAAAAAATGGATGGCTTGATCTTGCTAGCACTTTCACAAATTCTATTGTTTGATTTTTGTGGATGAGTTGTGGGCAGCATGGCAGATTAGTGGTTAAGCCTTTTTGTGAGGAGTTTGCATGTTTTATACGGGCCTGCATGGGTTTGCTCTGGGTATTCCGGTTTCCTGCCACATTCTAAAAACATGCATGGCAGTTTAATTGGTGACTCGAAGTTGTCTCTAGGTATGAATGAGCATTCGAATGTCTGGCTCTCTCCATGTGCCCTGCGACTGGCTAGCAACCAGTTCAGTCCACTGTCTGAAGATAGCTGGGATGGGCTCCTTGGTCTCAATATCGCCCTATACCTTGAGACAAGAGAATTGTGTGGCTCATTCTCCATCTGCAGTTGCTCAGAACAGTAATATGTTACATTTTAATACTAATAATACTATTTAAAATATTATGTAAATATTCACCAATTTTGAAAGAGAAAATCCGGAGATTGTGAAATTGAGTGAGAAATGACTATAACACTGAATAACTATATACTTATTAGATTTTTTTAATTTATATTTTCATGATAAACTGCCTCTCCTGACGCCACGTCACTGATTACCGACACAAAGACTTCTCGTAAAACAATAATTCCTAAATATTGGCAAATGTTCCAAGAATATCAAACTTTTCTGACGATATCTCTAGCTCAATTCGCAAATTGAGTCAGCAAGCAAATTGGGTCAGCAAGTATGAGGGGGTGTTTTACAAATATACCTTTTTTTGGCCAAAGGGGAATCCAAATCGGAAATAGATTGTCCTTTATGATAGGATTTTTTTTTTGCGTTGAAACAAAATCAAACATTTTACTTGGTTGGTACGATATAATTTAGTTCTTTATTTTACTTTATTCTTCAGAAAAATGTATATTATTCAATCATAATATGTGTTATTCTTTGATATACTGGATGTAATATTTTTTAGAAATATATTTCCATAACATCGCTGATGTTTCAAAAAACATATGTCGGGATTTTTTGGGTTCTATTCACGCAAAAGAATAAGAAAATGACCCAAAAATTTTTTTGAGAAGTCTTTTTTAAATAACAGCTACAATGTGTATTGGCCAATTTAAATATGATAAAGTGTAATGCTATTATTGGCTCTTTTGGCATCTCTGAAAAAAGTATGGAATGATGCTGGTGATTTATTTTTAACTGATTATATAATCTATACTTGGCAGCACGGCGGCCGAGAGGTTAGCGTGCCCGCGGCACAGTTCCGAGGTCATGAGATCGAACCTTCCTGTGTGGGGTTTTCATATTCTCCCCGTGCTTGCGTTGGTTTCCTCTGGGCACTCCGTTTTCCTCCACATTCCAAAAACATGCATGTCAGGTTAATTGGCCGGTCCAAATTGTCCCTAGGTGTGAATGAGCAATTGAGTTGTCTGTGTGCCCTGCCACTGTCTGGCATCCAGTTCAGGGTGTCCCCTGCCCACTGCCCGAAGACAGCTGATATGGGCTACAGCACCCATGCGACCCTACTGAGGGAGGATAAGCGGTGCAGATAGTGGATGGATGGATAATCTATACCAGGGGCTCACGCTCTATGATCACTAGAGTAGCCCGCAGGCTGGTTCAGAAATTAGCTCACCCTACTTCTAATAATTATAACCTGGTAATCACATAATAACATAGTAACGACATAGTAATGACATAAGTTGCTATTTTACGAATGCATTTCAAACTGGTCGCCCTTAACTCTAATCTGTTACAAAAAAGTAGCATTCAAGTTAAAAAGGGTGAAGAAAAGGTGATCTACACATTGACCAATAGATTTAAATAATCATTAGTTGAAACCCTGATAAATAGTGACACATTTTACCATCTTTTAGATCGCTATTATGCAGTGACATGCAGTTAGAAGAGGCAGGTGAGGCTGTCCCTCACTTGCTATCAAGGAAATGAATTAAAAATCTAATGAATGGTTATATTCTTTCCATGTTAAGGTTATTTCATATTCAACTTCAAAATTTGGGGGTTTTCAAAATTTCAAAAGTACTGAATTTAAACATATTATGAATATTACTAATACATAGGGTTGGATAGGGTTACTTTAACTTGATTACTTTCAATTACTTTTGGATTACTCCGATACCGAATATGCTAATAAAAGACAAAATAAACTAAATATGAATAAAATTATGACCAACACGTGGTAAGCTCCTGGCTTTGAACTCTTTGATCTCCGGCAAAACTAACATAAAATGTGACAGAAACAAAATGAAAATAAATCCAAACAGCTTGCCAACATCATTTTTGCCATTCCATGTATTCCGTTACTCCCCAAGCCTGCAAAATTTAGTAATTTTATTCATATTTAGTTTCTTTTGTCTTTTATTAGCATATTTGGTATTGGAGTAATCCAAAAGTAATTGAAAGTAATCAAGTAAAAGTAACCCTACCCAAACCTGCTAATACAGGTGGTATGTAACATATGGCTCGCAATTATCTTGCCTCATGGCATAGTGAGACATGTACACCTCAGCCCCAAACAATACCGATTAGTGACAGTATAAGCCAGCTAAAAGAAAGTCAAGCCGTCCAGTAATTTTATTCTCTTTGCCTGCACTGTTTTTCATAATAGAGGACTAGTTATCAATTGCGGCTTTTATTCAAAAGAAGTAGTATGTAACATTGTTCTTCTGGTATCTGGAGATACTGATTAAGGCGCGCAATCCTCTTGCCTCATGGTAGAGGGCTATAGTTAGACCAAGGATTCTTACTTCTTAAGCGCCCCTTACTTTTTTAGCCCCAAACAATTGAATTATTCATAGTACTTGCAAGTCAAGCCATCCAGTATTTTTTTCTCTTTGCATAGACTTTTTTTTCTAATGGAGGATCACCTATACATTGATGCTTTTATTCATATGATATGTTTATATACTTAATGTCTAAGTTAAAGTAAGACGTTTTTTCTATGCTACAATTAATATACCAGTATTGTTTTCTTGCTCTGCCAATCAGATGATGAATGAAATATGTAAATTTGTCTGTAAATCTGACTGTGCCTCACCACATATGATACGTCACTGCTATTATGACTATTTGGTTTACCAATATAAGTTTTACAAAAACATGTTTGTCAATCAAATAATGCCGTATCTGGCCCCTGTATGATCAAAGCCGGCCTGCCATAAATTCATTTGAATTATTTAGTCCTTTCAGATGGTTAAATTATTTTTAGGCACATGTAAGTATCACTTCAAATTTCTAAGTATGTAAAATAAGTGTTTGTTTAGGTCATTTATATCAATAAGGTTTTATTTTTGAATAAATGAAAAAGGAAAGTAGCATGGTGAGTTGTTTCAGGTTTAAATGTGAGGGTCTGGCGCATCTCCATCCACCAGAGGGCACCTAATCGGTTTGTAAGCGGGATAGGTGTGTCCAATCCCCTCACACCTGTCCCTCATTAGACGGACTCTTCATAAGGACATTATGGAAACCAAACAGCGTCAGAGATTTTCATTTTCCACATTCATTTTACACCCTCAGGATCACCATCACATTTTTTCAGTCCATCCTGCTTTCTGTGTTTGTTTTCATTATTTAGTTCTGACAGTTTTATTGTCGTTGTCGGCCATTTTGTTAATTTGTTTAGGATTTTGTAATCAAATATTTTTGGAGCACCCTGCCATTCCTTCTTCTTCCCTGCTTTTGGGTCCACTAAAACACCAATAAAACTGCATTCACTCAACTGTTAAAATGAACCAGTTAACACGTTCAATGCCAAAGTTTAAAATATTGTGTTTAGAAAAGATTCCGTGTCATTCGTGATGATAATGTGTTTGGTAGGATACTAATGCAGGCTGAATGCTTAACCATAATACTGAAAAACAAAGCTAAAAAAGATTTTACTGATTATGGCCGACTTCAGAACAGAGTCTGGATTCGGCCTGGAGCCAGACTGAGTTCGACATTCCTGCTGTCTGACTTTTTGCACTACTGGCAGTTTTTTTTATAGCTTGCCACTCCTTGCACATTGCTCTCTGCACTATTGTAATTACAGCGTTATTGTTACAGTGTTAATGTTACTGTGTACCTGACTTGTTAACCTGACTGCCCATTTTGCACATCTGGTTAGCTACTCTTCTTGCACTATCGGCACTATGGTAAAATACTATACGTAGCCAAAATACAATACAACATTATTTATATCTGTACATTCAAGGAAACTGTGGGGGTCAGATGCATCGACATTTCGTTCTGTATACACGTGTACTAGAATGACAATAAAGTAGATCTGAATCTGAATCTGAATCTGTACCAATTTCTTTCAGTATTATTGGTTAGTATTTGTCTACTTTTCATTCCTCTAACTTTACTCATCATTAATGTGCTGGAAATTGTAACCTTACAATATCAGTGTCGTCTCGCCAGCACGTTAAACGTTTCCAAGCACTTGGTCGGGTGTTGTTGCAGGTGACTACAGCAAACAATGCTGTTGGGCTAACCCCACGGGGAGTTAGCATCAAGGACAGGCAAGACGAGCGCACCGTCGTTGTGCCTTAGGTGATTCATTAGCGTCACGCTGGGAGCAAATATGAGCCGAGTGGTTACGACGGGGCCAACGCAGGATAATGGAAGCGCATGGATGACTCCATTCAAGACTATTGATCATCATTTGAGAGAAGCGTGAAGAAATGAGTCAGATTTAAGTCACTGGAAGGAATGTCCAACGGGTGTAGGAGGGGCTGCGGGGGAGGTCTGGCCCGGCGCCTGGAACAGGGTGCATTGTGGGAAACTGAAACAATAACAATAGCACTTTTAAGTGACATTGGAGACTTTTTGAATGCTAGCCAAGAAGAGCTTCAGGAGTTGTAGCGCCAGTCTTGGCCATGGTGATTAGCTGTGGATGTGTGAGGTTGATTAAGTGTTTGTAGGTTGGAGTTGTATTGTACAGTGGGACACATTTTACATGCCCTTACAAACTGTCGTATTTTCCCTTACAAAATACAGAATATTCTTACACCATATTTTTTTTCCAAACGTGTTTATTTATGTAGTTTAACATGTTATATTGTACATGTGTTTCGTTATATCATTCTGTACATATTCTTAATAATAAAATTAAATTTAAAAAAATAAATAAGAAAATCAGGAACAATTGTTATTAGCGTAGCTAAAATACCTGTTAATCACACTTTAAATTTAAATTTGTAAATAAAGATATTTTTTCGAGGAAAAAAGGAGGTGGAATTTCTGTTTTGTAAACCAAACCACAATATCAACCATTGATGCTTGTATTTTAAATTTCAAACAGACTATTTAACAGGGCCAGAAAATACAAACCTTTTGCAGCCTTGTGACTGGGAAACATGATTTTCACAAGCCTTGTGAAGTGATCGGCAACTGTTGGAGGTATGTTGTGCTCTGCGATGAAATGGCAAAACATCACTTCTGCAGCTCTTGACGAGTCTTCCAGTGTATGCCTAATTTTGACTCCCCTGCTTTTTTTGTTGACTTTAATTGATTGTCTTCCATTTTGACAACAGTTAGAATGTGGTAAAACAATGTTCTACAGGGAGATACGTTTTACTCATTTAAAGTGTTATTTTTGTTTGCTTGTTTTAGAAAGGGAGAAACACTGGTTTAGATCACTTCTCATCTCATCTTAAATGTATTGTTTTAAGCTGGCCAAGGCCACAGAAGTGCCTGCAATACAGAAATAAAAAAAACGACAAAAACCTGTAGTGACCAATTTCAAAGATTTAATACCACTTTGATTGGTAGCATGGGAAGGAGTTGTATTGGTCTTCTTTTAGGTCTCTGTATACTTTCACACTGGCAGAAACTGTGGGTGGTAAGAACACAGAACCCCAAGGTGAAGCCACGTTGTTTACGCTGCCTTATGTCTCGGCTATTTAGCACAGGGACGTGAAACATCGTAGCACTTGCGCTGACAACCAAACTTTTGAAACTTCACCAGGGAAGGTTTTGATAAAGTTCCAATTACTCCAAGCCTAAATGTCTGCCATACATTTGCTGATTTCTACAATCACTGTCTGATTTTCAATGGGACGCGCCATTTGCTTTTGATCTTGTTGTCTTCTGGTGACGTCACAGCTCCAGGAGGTATGAGATCAAACTGTGTACTTTGAAAATTAATTCCTCGAAATTCATGGAGTGAGGAATATTTTGGAACATATATGCATGAGTATGGGGATGAACAATGCATGTTCTGTGTATATTTGAAAATAAAAGATCCTTTAGAATTCCTTTAGACTTAAGATTTATTTCGACCATCATTTTTTCCTTTTGGTTTCAAAACAAGAGTTCTTTTGTAAATTGTCACAAATTAGTGCAAATGAGAAGGATACGCATGTATTTACCTTCAGCTATGTGAACCCCCCCCTACCGCTCACCCAATGGGTTTTTGGCTGGTGTTTTCAAGTGTTTACAGTTTGTTCTGTGGGTTTTCATCATAAAGTGTCTCAACAATTAACACACATTGTTTATTAAGCTTCCACATCCAGAATTCCATGGAGACATACCGCCAAAACGATGTCTGTTGTTGTAACATCGTGACTGTAATCTGTAATTGGGACTTTGCCCTAAACTCTCAGGGGTACCACCGTATAAAACCTATAGAGTAGTACTTTTTTATACGATCACATGAATTTCGGTAAACAAGTTTATTCTTAACAAATTTATCTCAGTATATGAAGGAAAATTCCGTTCACAAGCAGTCCCAGTGGCTACCACTTGAGACCGATCAAGTCCGCTCAGCGCAGGCAAACTACTACAGGCAAAATAATAAGAAATTGTGTTGATTTTTTTGTGTCCGTTCATTAAGTTACAGTGACTTAAGTTTCTATGTACAATAAGTGGTTATGTATTATCAAGTCTTTCGATCTCATACCTGTGAATATCCGCCAATTTCTCATCTTATTAATGATTGCAAACCCATCTCATTAAGCAATCATAAAACTCACAAACACAACAATGCAACTTATACTCCGGGTGCGACTTACAGTCTGGAAAATACGGGTATTTCTCGTTAACTTTGATAATATTGGGATTGTGGGCAATCATTTCATGCGGGGAGAATTAGCTCGGTACAGGAGCAATTAGAGCTATGAGCACAATCCATGAACAAATTAAGCTCATATGAAGAGATACCACTGTACAAGTTAGACTGAACCCACTATTTCTATATTGCTTCGGCTTTGCATAAGCCCAAGAATGAATCATAGAAGTTTATCATGTGTATAAATTATGTCCGAGCCAGATGTTTTCATGAAAAGAGCCATATCTGACTCGTGCGCCATACGTTCCCAACCCCTGATCTGAGACATCCTAAACGGAGAACCCTCTTTCCTGGAGGTCCACATTAAGTATGGGGGGTCCCACCTGTCCTGTTTCCCGATTGCCCCCCTCAGTTCCCAAGCCTTCCCCCGACGCCATCCTTGTGCGGCGGGTCATTCGGAGGCGAGGTGGTCTTGGGGGGGCTAAAGTCGTCGACGCAAAGCACAGTGTGAAATAATGCATTAGGACAGCCGTGGCCACGCCCATTACAAATGGGAGACGAGTGGCGGTGGCTTTAACAGTGACCACCACGTGTCCCTCACCTCCATGTGTGGCCCAACTATTGGCAGATATTTGTGTTATTGATTTGTCTTTTATTTGGGATTTGCTGTATTCTTAATCTGTTTTTTGAGTTTTGGAGATATTTCATCCTGTTTATGGGGTGAAAATTATTTTTTAAATGAACAAAAACTATCCGTCAGTTAACAAAAAACTTTTTCTTTTTTGTTTTTTTTTATGACAAAAAACATAAAACTTGCCAAAATTTTATGCAATGGTTTTGCTTTATTTGATTTTTGTTGTTGTGCAAGCTTAAAAAAAGTGTGTATTATTTAGCGCCCCCAAGTCGGTAAAAAAAAACTTAATTCATTAAGAAAAAGCATTAATGATTTAAATAAAAATCAAAATGAGTAAATCGTTTTATAAACATGCATTTTCAAAATGTTGGTGGGTTGAGAAATTCGCATTTATTATCACAACGTGATGGAATTGTCATAATGGGAAGCCACGTTCCTGCTAAAGGTATCACCAAAAACTAAAACCTCGCGAAAAATTGGGCAAAAGATATAAAAACAAAAATGTCGAGGTTTGGTCACTTTGAGTCTCCGTAGTTTGGATTTTGGTCTTTGTGCTTCTTTAGCACTTGTTTCAGCTACAACATTAGTCGTCAAATAATACACTACCTTTAAGCAAGATGGTCAGATTTCACAATTTTTTTGTGTGTGCCATTTACGCCAATAATCAAAAACTACACAAAGTGGGAATGTTCATTATGCAATATCATGTACTGATGTCTAAGTTTAAAATATTCTCTTTCTTTTGCAAAACATTGCTAAATTTAGAAATAAATTATTTAAAATGCCAACAAAAGAATTCTTTAATATTATATTCTACTTAAAGGACAATTTTTAGGGCTACCCGATGACTGTATTTTTCTATTGATACTGATAACCGATAATTTTTTTTCTTTTGTAACAATGTTATACATAGGAAAAACACATGCAAAAATCCAATGATTTTGAAGTGTGACTTTCTTTTTTTAGAATTACAGTTTCTGTAAACATGTCTCAAAAAGTAGCGTTGGTGACACTAGAGCTTAATTTTATCAATAAATCTATTAATACTTAGTTGGTCAGTATTATGAGCAGATATTGTTATGAGCACTGTCGTATGATTGAATATTAAAGTGTGGCTCCAGGGGACAAATTATTGTTTTTTTTTCTTCATAAGGTCGATATGACATCACATTTGGACACTATCATACATCCAGAGCAATTCTTCCTTTATTTTAAGTTCCTAATTGTTGAATAGCAACTAGGAGACAGCTGATACCTATACTGGCTGCAATTGTAAGTACCTGATGGTTTCCTTAGTTCGCTAGGTCAAATACTGCTCGAAGGACCAAATGAGTTAAGAATTTAGTACACACTCAAAATAGGGAGAGAAGATATCAATAAAATTTAAACTAAAGAAAACTACAAAATAATGCCAAATTCCAAATCTCTTCTTAAAGCTGTCCCCTGTGGTCTTTTTTTAATTAAATATCCTAGGTCAGTGGTCAGCATCCTTGTTTGTACCATGGACTGGTTTAATGTCTGATTATATTCTTGCGGCCCATAATAATATTAGTAATTGTAGCAATACTAATATGCCCAAATCCACTGAGAAATAATTAGACAACTACGGATCTAGATGGCATCGGATCTTATTTCATCACCACACTATTTTCACTAACGGTACCACGTTGTACAACATAGTTTTGGTTAAACTTTCCCATAAGGCTCCATTTCAACGTCGTACAACTTGGCACTGTAAAAATAGTGCAGTGTCTGAAATAACGTCTGCCCGGACGCACGGGGAGTGCATCTTTTACGTCGGGCATACAACTTACACGTCTCTGCCCGGGTGGCCGACAACTTTTTAAAGAAAGGAAAAAATCTTTCGTTTTTGTTTTTTTTTTTTTTTTCAAATCAAACGTTTGCTTTATTCGGATTTCGAAATCTTCGTTCGGTTTGGAAATTTCAGAATTTCGGTTTGTTTGGCAATTCCTGCATCAAATAACTTCGTGCTTCCGGACATTCCCGAGCGTTATAAGTTCGTACATTTGCATATCATTTTCCAAAGTAGACGCACAGAGAACACAAGAAAAATTGATAAGTGGTTAGGAATCAAGCTTAAACCTCAGCCCCAGAAGAAAGATTCAAAGCAACATTTATGACGCTACAGAACGTAAACATATATTAAAAGCATCCTGGAAAGAGGAGTTCATGGGCTTGTAGCAGACGACGCAACGTGAACATTGCATGAATGAAGATGAGTAAATACAGGTACGTACTGATGGCAGATGGAAAACAGCGATGTCATATACATGCAATGAATGTTATAAGTAGATTTATAATAAACTTAATTTTAAAGTGTTGTTCTGTTATATATTCTGATAAACAATCCTTAATACTTTGCAACAATGTTTTTTTTTTTTTCACGACGAGTCGTCTTATCGTGTTACAAGTTGTGAAAAATGGGGCAGGCTACTTTATCGCTGGGCAGGCAACTTTGCAGAGTTGTCTGCCCTGGTGGCCGGTAACTTTTTATCATGAGTTTCAGACACTGAATAGTGTGTTTATATGATAAAATGTAGTGCCTCTTTTCATGTCATCTACCTTCCTAGTAGAGCAGTGGTTAAATTTCGGCGCTCTCATCGATGCAGTCATGGTTCGATTCCCGTTGCATCTAACAATGAGCCAATGAGGTCAGCAATATTTGTTGACTAATCAATCATTGATCGATTACAGTACCATCAAAATTTGGTAGGACTCACACCCAAAAAAAATTGTACACTCACGAAAAAAAATCGGTAAAATCGAAAAGGAGGGCCATTTTTTGGTCTTTCTAAGCGGCCCATTATCAAACGATCCTGGGCCCATAACGGGCCATGGCCCGGTGGTTAAAGACCATTGTCCTAGATTAAATAGCGCCCAGAAAGGTTTGGAAAATCAAAGAACAGTATTATTAGTGGCAGATAGTGACAATGAGGTAAACAGTGCATAATAGTCAAAATAATAAACAGTCAGGAATAATAATCAAAAAAGTGGCATCCTTTGTCATCTCCGCTGCAGGTGGCTAATATCAAAAACAGAATGAACTTATTAGTATCGATGTCTAGAAAGGCTGTTATCCGCACCAGTATCAATACCACTAATGATACTCATAGATTTATGATAAAAAGTGTTTTTTTGCAAAGATTGAAAGAGTCTAGTCATTATTTAGAGGTATCATTTTTCCCGGTTTTGGAGCCACATCATTCAATTTTTACCCTCTTGGATGTGTCCCAAACCCAAAACGAGGACGCTCTGCTGATATTGTGCAACGTGATCCGTGGCTGCTGCACATCAGTTTCACACAGCGTGACTAAGCCTCCAGTAACAGGAGCCCCGGCCTTCCATCATCCCTACGGACCCCTCGCGCCCGAAGCTCCCCAACCACCTCCGAACCAGCAGAACAAAAAATGCAACCCCACTCCCAGCAGAGTCCGTCGGGACACCGTAAAAGCAAACTCTGAGGTCATCTCCGGGCTCTGGTCAGGCAAGCCAGGATTACGCCGGCTGGCAGAGACCCACAAAAGCAGAGTGAACTTGGATTAAGTCATTAAAACGCAGACTCCTGCAACCCAGGGACCCATTCTTCTCTCACACATGCCACTTACACGGTCTCTCCTGGTTTTTGTTGTCAACTTTTACTTCTTGGGACTGGACTCCTCAAAATGAATCACAAGATGATTAACTACTGTAATTCCAGGAATATATCATTCTCAGTACTTCTAATTTCCCAAAAGTTATTTAAAAAGAAATGTTTTCTAAGAATGAGGGTTCATGGGCTCAGACTAGTTTGATTAAACATAACATTTAGATTCGTAATACATTTGTAGACTAGCGATATTCCAAACCGGCAAAGTAGAAATTATTATTTATCAAATACTCATTATTGTTATACATTAAAGGTGCTGTCCAAAATTTGAAAGTTCTTTACCTGCTGACGCAATCATTGCAGCCTCTGTCAAGCTGCTTGTTTGACGCGTGTAAATGCGTGCATTTCTCAGACGCACTCAGATGACTTCTTTTTTCATCTTGTTGGGGTTCGGTTTGACATTTGGACTGTATTTGAAACTTGACATTTAGTTGCCATTCATGTGGATGTTATGGGGAAAACAAAAATGTAGTGTAAAAAGACTTTCACCTTCCTTTAGTACAGCGCTTCTCAATTATTTTCTGTCATGCCCCCACCTAGGAAGAAAATACCTCCATGCCCCCCAAGTGAGAGGGCCACTGCCCCCTATTGTAGTGGAGGTCAATTGCACATTTTCCTAGGACCGGTAAAACAAAATCCCTGAGGTCATGCGGGACTCCCTTGAAAGGCAGAAAAGGGGCGAGGCGATTGTTTAGCTAATCAGAATGCAGAACACATTGCACAATGAAAATACAGGAAGCAGCCAAACTGCAAAAAGGAAACCGCCATACAGCAAGGTTTACATTTGGATTATTATTTCATTGGTAATATATGAGATAAGCAAAATCCATTGTTTTAATCCATCTGTTGGGGAAGCCATTTCGGAATGCTATCAAGTAAAGATCATCGCACACGTAAAAGGCTTCAAATAACGACCAATAACGGTTCACCCTCTGAAGTAGATAGATGATTGGTTGGTATTATTGTCGACAGATGACGTGAGAGATGTAGTTGATAAGTTAGTTTTCTTTAACATTGGACACCTGCAAAAGGAGATTTTATAGGATACCAGTTTGGGATTTTGACTACCTCACTGTTGTTCCTGTTTTGACTTTTATAGTCTGTTTATATCATTGTCATCCTCCCATACACCAATCGTGTGCCGTTTTTTGATTTCCATACATTTTAGGGTGGTAAATCGTGTAAACAAGTTTATTTCATTTACCAAATAAATGCTTGATCAAGGATAAAACTTGCTATTGAACCGTGACAATTTTAGCCATCTACGATGACATTGTCATCTGCTACCTGGGACGGATATGATACGGATCTAAGCTCAAATGGGCAAGACAAGATAAAAATGATTTAAAAAAAAAAAAAAATTTAAATGTATTTTCTCTAAAAAAGTGATTAAAAAAATCCCATACAAAGATTGTTGTACAGTTTACACAAATTGAAATGATCAAAAAACATAGAAAACACAGGGAGAATGTATAAGTTTACAGGTATGCATAGAGTTCATGTAGTCCAAACATGCACGATAGTTTCTCTACAATTCATGAAAAGCGGCTTATTTTACCATGGAAATATATAAGACAAAATATCTACACAACGGTTCTAGAATCACGGAAAAGATTTCCATTTATCTCTCAGCACTTCAATAAAAAGTGCAGATTGAAGCATCTCGTCTGAGTTTTGTTTTTCCCTGCATGCACCTGCACTGTTTTAACGCACGGACGTCCTGAAACACAAGCTCCAATAACATCCAGAGAGGTAACACTAGAATTTTTATGGTATCAAACAGGTGGCGCCGACCTTCACGCCCGCTCAAATGTTGCCCAATAGGCACGCTCCCAGTCTCTGTGTGTTTGTTTTTGTGCTTCACACCTCTAGAATAAAAAAAAAAGAATGAGGCACACAAACATCATCGACACACAAAGTTTTTATTGTTATTGTTGTTATTGCTTTATTATTATTATTATTATCATTAAACCAAATTATTTGGGGGGAAGTGCGGAATGGTATCATATTCACTTGAAAAATATTAAAAAACCTTATGAGACAATTTTTTGAGGGACTGTTTTTTTTTGTTTTTATGACCTATTCAGGGCGGCGCGGCAGTTGAGTGGTCAGCTCGTCCGCGGCATAGTTCTCTGGTCATGGGTTCAAATCCAGCTATCTGCCTTTTTGTGCGGAGTTTGCATGTTCTCCCCATGCTTGCGTGCGTTTCCTCCAGGTACTACGGTTTCTTCCCACATTCCAAAAACATGCATGACCGGTTAATTGGCCAGTCCAAATTGTATTTTATTGTATTTATTTATTCAGCCAGTAAAAACCATAAACATGATATATACAGGAAATCATTTTACACGCGAACCTCTCGACATGACGCCTTCGATCGGCGCCGGGTTTTTAGACCCAACTGCTGTGTCATTAGGTGATCAAACCCCCCAATTCCAACCCTTAATGCCGAGCAGGGAGGCAATGAGTACCAATGTTGTAAGTCTGTAAGTATGACTCGGCTTGAACCAGCGACCTCCCAGTCTCGGAGCGGGCGCCCTACCTTCTAGGCTACCGAGCTGGTTGTCCCTTAGAGTAATGGGCGAGTAAGTTGTCTGTCTCTGTGCCCTGTGACTGACTGGCAACCAGTTCAGGGTGTCCCCTACCCACTGCCTGAAGATAGCTTGGATGGGCTCCAGCACCTCCGTGACCCTACTGAGAATAAGTGGTGCAGGTAATGGATGGATGTTTTGTCTTTCAGAACATTTTTTAATGGTTTTCTAAATATATTTTATGTTTTTGTCAACAATTCCTTTCCATAAAAAAAAAAAAAGATTTTTTTTAAATGTTTAACAAACCAATTTTTTCTGTTTTGCAAATATTTATTTTTCCGTTTTTGGAATATTTCATTTTTTATTTTTTTGATAATTTGTTTTTCTTTTGTTATAAATACGTTATTTGTCTTTCAATATTTTTATGGTTTTTTTAAATATTTCTAATCTGTTATCCAAAAAAAAAACCCAGCATGATAGAAGCATGCAGGTCAGCTAACCAAGTGGATCAATGTCTTACAAGCTCCAGAAAATAATTTACAAATCTTAAATTTGAAATATAGCATGCAATAAATAATATAATATGACTATTACGAGAGTGTTCTCAATGGTGAAACATATGTCTTACTTCACTAGAAATAGCTTAAAGTTGGAGGTGTGAGGTCGATTGTCCAACTTTAGTCTGCACACTTGTGGAGTCCAAAGGTTGAAAAAAAAATGACAAGCCAAAGTTGTTTTGTGTTTTTTTTTTTCTAACTATTGCTATTATTTTTTTATTTTTCCAATGTTGAAAGGGATTTCTTTTTTAATTTCATTTCATTTTTATTCTTTTTTACTGTTTTTTTTCTTAGTTTTTTGGGAATACCTTTTTTTAGTATTTCTATAAAAAATTATCCTGACATACAAGATCATTCTGAAAAAAAGAATCGCCAAAACCCAAAAATAGAATAAAACAGAACATAATGAATGAGTCCCAAAAAAAACTTTTAGAAAAAAATGGAAGTGAATGCAATTCACTTCTTTAGGGAAAGCAAGCTGATGAAAATATTTCAAATTCTGTGACTTGCACGACACACACACACACACACACACACACACACACACACACACACACACACACACACACACACACACACACACACACACACACACATATACATTAAGACCTTTAATAACGTAGGTAATACAGTGGGACCTCACTACATCGCGGTTCCACGTTCGCGGGTTCAGAGCTTCGCAGGTCTAAAAAATAATAGTAATACAATAAAATAATTAAAAAAATATTATATATATATATATATATAATATATCTCATCTCATCTCATCTCATTAGCCGTACCGCTTATCCTCATTAGGGTCGCGGGGGGGGCTGGAGCCCATCCCAGCCATCTTCGGGCAGTGGGCAGGGGACACCCTGAACTGGTTGCCAGCCAGTCGCAGGGCACACGGGGACAGACAACTCATTCGCTCATTCACACCTAGGGACAATTTGGACCGGCCAATTCACCTGAAATGCATGTTTTTGGAATGTGGGAGGAAACCGGAGTGCCCGGAGGAAACCCACGCAAGCACGGGGAGAACATACAAACTAATATTTTTTTTTTTTCTAAGCATTTTTGAAGGGTTGTCGCTACTTCACGGATTTTCACTTTTCGCGGGTGGTTTTGGTCCCCATTAACCGCGATAACCGAGGAATTACTGTAGTTTAAAAGTCTTGAATGGGAAGCAAAATATGAAAAATAATAGATATTTGAGATTGCAGTCGCTGTCCAACAGAATTTCAAGAGCCTCACAGATAAAGACTACTGCATAAATAAAACATTTTCATTTCTTTTCTAATCTTAATCTATCTTGTGTTTTTGTAGCTTTGTGCTTGCAATTAACTGTTTTGATTTTCTCACAAATTTTAGCTTGCGGCTATCCAAAAAAACTCCTACATAAGTCCTCTTCTATTTCAAATTACTTCTTTCACTTCATGTAAAGTTTAGGTGGGCAAATTAAGTACCAAGGGCCATGTACGACCATCTAAGCTTTTTATTTGGCCCGCCAGATAGAAATGTTAATCATGATCATATACACTACGGTTCAAAAGTTAGGGGTAGCTTACAAAGTTTGAAAGATAAATGTTTTATTTTCAAATGAAAATCATTATCTATAACCTTCTCAATGGCTCTACTTTGCTGTCTAATTACTTTGCAACTTGTTTAATTAATTAAAAAAATTGTGACTTTTAATGGAAAACACACTATTGTCCGGGTGACAAAACTTTGAAAGGTAGTGTATGAAATGGTGAAAAAACTTACTGCGAATAAGAATGTTGTTTTGGCTATACTCGCCCTTTATTTGTACTGTGTCATTGTGCAAATATTTGGCTACATTTTAAGGGACAGGATATACAGGTATGTTACATTGATTTGCTTTAATCTTGAGTGCTTCACAACTCATTTCATAAAATAGTCTATTTATAAACACATATAAAATCAAATATAACGTGTACATATAGATGTCTGCAAGTAAATTGATTAATAAATTCATATGAGAAAAAAAAACTGAATAGGCCTACATTATCTGTTTTCCTTATTTATTGCCGAAGTAGTGTAATCAAGACTTGGTATCAATAGTCGTGGTGCAAATATTTGGCTACATTTTAAGGGACAGGATATATATTACATTGATTTGCTTTAATCTTGAGTGCTTCACAACCAATTTCATGGAATAGTCTATTTATAAACACATATAAAATCAAATATAACGTGTACATATAGATGTCTGCAAGTTATTTATTAATAAATTATAACATTTTATTAATAACATTATCTGTTTTCCTTATTTATTGCCGAAGTAGTGTAATCGAGACTTGGTATTAATAGATACAAAAAAAAAAATCTTTTTTTCCCCCTCTGGCCTTGAACCCTCTCCTAAATCTTTTCAACCCGAAGTGACTCACAACACAAAAGATTAGCCCACCACTGATGTAGAGTAACATTGTTGCTGCTGAAATAATACCAAAAAAAATATGACTGAGATTTGGTCGTGAGCTTGAGGCGCCAAAAACAAAGAGTATTATTCTGTGTCTCCCGCTGTTTTAATCATGATCTCAATCTGTCGTCACGTTCCTTCCAAGCAGATAAGATGAAAACGGCGCCATAAATGATCAGCACGGAGCATCAGCGGGATCAGACAGCGGTTTCGGATGACCAAGGTTCGTGTTCTTTACCCACTGTGGCGCAACTTTGCTGAGTGTTGTTTTAAATGCCGACCATCGCGCCGCAGGATGTCAACGCCGACATCCATCAATATCCCGTTAGCTACTTTCTGGAGCCACCAGCATTAGAAAAAGTCTACCTTGTTTTCATAGTAGCACCGTTTGCTTTTTATTCTGAGTAAACGATAGTTATTCAGGCTATGACGAATAAATCTTTCTAAACGCTCATTGTGTTTGACATTGGCAAACAAGGCTGTTGCGCAGGGTGCCTGTTACAGGTGGAATAAGGCCTTGATTTTATATATTTTTAAAATAAAATAATGTATACCGTAATTCCGTGCTTATCGTTGTTAAAAGGCCCGGTCACACAGCCTTTCACGGGCGTATCGAGGCTGAATCACGGCCAGAAATTTCTGCCCGTGGAAAATGTGCAAAATTGGCTAAACCAGCTGTTTACCCGTGGTATGCCCGCGAAACAGACGCCGGCGACTGTTCCGCGTCCTTATCACGGGTAACTGCGTCTGCATCGCGTTTGACCGTGCTTACACGCGGTACACACACTAATGCACGTGATAACACCGCAATACAGGCGCAGAACAAACGTGCTATGACCGTGCTCCACCCGCGATTACCCGCTAAAATTTCGCGTCCTACCCGCGTCTAACCACGTCTTGGCCGCGGCCGTAGCACGTCCTAGCATGTTCGTACCGCGTCTTTACCTCGTGTGTACCACGTGTGCCGCCCGCGGTTACCCGTGGTCTAAAGTTTTGAGCAGCGCAAAAGTTTTGAGCAGCGCAAAACCTTTTCGCGCGGCCAACCGCGTGTGAATTTCTTACCGCGTGTAAAGCACGGCTGTATCTCGTCTGTATCCCGATCTCAAAGCTTCCAACAGCGTCTGCTTCACGGGCAGAAATTTCTGGCCGTGATTCAGCCTCGATACACCCGTGAAAGGCTGTGTGACTGGGCCTTAATGGGGACCAGGACTGCCTTGCGATATGCAAAAATTTGCAAAGAAGGCCCCTCGCCCGACCCACACACATTTTTGTGTTGCACCCTGCCGGCCCCTGCTCGCAGGAGTTGTTGACCAGGGATAAAGGATCGCAGCAGTTAATTTAAAGCGGAAGTAAAAGCATAAAAGAGCCACCAGGCCCAACGAAAGTGAAGTGTGCCTGTCCCCGTTTGCAACATTATGAGATGGGGGACAACGGATCACGAGTACATAAGTTTAGGTCACTTTTTGGTGGACAGAACAGGAAAAAAGAACTGCCAGGCCTTACAAAAATGCGTTCATTTTAGTTGGAAAGAACAGAGGGAAAAAGCCACCTCGCATGACACAAATTTTCTCTCTCGGGCCCTGCTCTCAGCAATTGTCGACTAGGGATAATGGATCGCAATTAAAACATGGCAGTTAATTTTGGGCAGGCCACAAGCGCACACTTCAGTGGCCTGAAATAAATGCGCTTTGCCCTTGCGCTTAGCAATAGTCGAGCAGGAATAATGGGTCATGGCCACAACAGTGTTTTTAATTTAGAAGGCCAGAATGCTGCCTGACAAAAATACCTTTTTACCTGTCCCCTCTCTCAAAAATATGGGATTTGGGATAATGGATCGTGGCAGAGCGAGTGGAATTCATTTGAGGTGAAAACAAAGTTACAGCAAAAAAAAAAAACAACCTGCCAGGCCCAACAAGAGTGTGCTTTTCCAGACTTTTATATGTGATCGGGGATAATGGATTGCAGTTCAACTAACTTTTTGGTGGAAAATACGGAAAAAAAGATCTACCAGCCTCAATGAAAATGCAATCTGCCAGCCTAGCAATAACCCTTTTACTTCAAAGATTAGACGTATTTGGGATGATGAAGTCGTTTTTGTAGCAGGAATTCTTCATGTAACACAAATTCCTTTTTCAGAATAGAACAATTGATAAAAAATCATGTTTCATTTTCACGGTTGCCATGCCGCCCAATTGGTCCCGCCCGTGTGGCACCAGCTGCAGCTTGTTGACAGATTGGCTCCCTGTCAGTATTTAAACTCTGTCCTGTCAGTCCCCTTTTGTCGGTCCGTCGGTGAATCTCTGTTTTTACACGGCAAGCCCTTTTTCGCCTCTCCCGTTATTTGCTCCTGTTTGACTCCTGCTATGACCTGTTTTGATCTCGACCACTTCTGCTCTCCCGTCCCGAATTACGACCTGCTTTGATCTCGACCACGTCTGTTCTCCCGTCCCGAATAACGATCCGTTTTTTATCTTAATCTCCTCTCCTGGCTTTCAATTTGTTTCCAATCGCGACCACGTTTTTGCTCTCCTATCCCGGCTACTGACCTGTTTTTTCCGCTCCCGTCACCACCGTCGCTGGCCATGTAAGTGCCACTTTGGTGTTCAGAGCGACCTGCTCCCCGCGACCAGCGATCACCGGATCGTGTGTGCAATCCTTTCCCTTCTTCTCAATAAAACTGAGAAACGTTACGCGAGTGGGTCCTGTTTCCGTTCTGGTCTTGACATACAAATACAATGCAGCACCTATTTACTCAAAGCAAGACAGACTAAGTAGAATAAAAACAAAGATAATTTGTGTAAACAAGTGTATCTTACTTACCAAATAAACAACACAAAGAATTATGTCAGCATCTTTCATAGTTCTTCCCTTACATGCAGTAAATTCAGTGTTGCTTATTATATGTTGCAATATATTTTAAAACATTTTTTCTTGTAAAAGAAATGTCATACACAATTTGAAATGATCAAAAATCGTATAAAATACAAGAAAAACATTAAGTTGACAGGTATGGTACAATGACTCCAAAATATGGATTTAATTAAACCCACTCATCAAAGAGAAGATTGTGGCGCATCAAAAAATGTCACCAACTACATATTAACAAACTTTGCATTTGAAAGCAGCCATTTTAGACATTTGAGTCTCTGTAGTTTGTATTCTAAACTTGAAGTGCAACCAAAAAAAAACCCAACTGTTAATAATATGATAAAATAACAATCATCAGTAAACAATACAAAGTGAGATTATTAAATTAAATCTAACTCTCAAAAACCTGAGACAACTAGCCATATGCTATACTTCAAGTATATTTGCACAACAAAATTAAACAGTTCAACAATATCAAGTGCGTTGAACACTGCGGTGTCAAATAGATAAAGCAAACTCTTACAACCCTAGAAAATTGGTAGAAATAAGCAACTGCACTTCAAATTCTTTGTTCACAACTTAAGTCAACGGTAAAACATCAGACAACATGCTGGTTTGTACTAGACAAAGTAACGCACCGTCAGTAACGGTAGTGGCGTTGTAAAAAATAATTAGTTAGATTACCCCATGACTGAAAAAAAATAACGTCGTTACGTAAGGCTGTTATTTATAACGGTGTTATTCCCAACACTGAATCTTACTCAGCGTCTCTTTAAAATTGTTTTAACCAATTGAGCATTGCTTCACCGACCCCAATAACAATAGCAGGCTTCAACCATATCTGTGACATCAAAGCCTGACTTTATCTTTTATTATTCTGCACTTTGAGGTTTTGGCTGAATGAAAGACTCTCCAGACAAAGTTGTTGGGTCAATGGGGCCAGATGAGATGGCCTATCGTCTACCCATTTCATCCACATCAGTCTGGCTGACTGACTGGGGGGTGGGGTACAAATCCGTCACTTTCCCAAATGAAGACAGAATCAATCAAAATGCTAGCGCGAATCCCTGACCAGTCAACAAGGATTCGCTGCCTTCATTACGAGGACGCTCTATTGACATGCAGGGGGAAATCACCATTGCAGCTGCCACCCTGACACTAATAAGACCCACAGGACCGGTGCTATAGAGCAAAAGTCGCCAAAATTTTGAGTCGTGGGTTGCATTGAGTTGAACAACATTTTTATCGGAGCTGGGCCTGAGGAAAAATAAACGGCTGATTGATGTACAAATACAAATCAACTCAAATAAATATACAGGGTGTTTAAAAAAAAAGAATATCCCTTGAATATTATTAATGAATTATTATAATGAATACATGTGTATCCTTGTTCTAACTTACGAGCAGATAATTTTTATATTAGATAAAAAATATTTAGTAATCTGCTGAGACTGTTACACAAAATATCATTTGCCTTAATTGGGTACTTTCGGTGTTATTTACATCTCTAAAGATATCTACATTTTTAAAACACGCTGTTTTTATTCCCAAATAAAACCATAGGACTGGATGGAAACCAGTTCAGGGTGTGCCCTGCCCACTGTCCGAGGATGGCTGGGACTGGCTTCAGCAACCCCTGCTACCCAAGTGAGAATAAGCATACCTGTCAACCTCCACGGCTCCATGCCCGTACAAACTGTCGTATTTTCCCGTACAAAATACAAAATAATCGTACATTTTTTTATTTTTTCGGAATGATGCCTGATGGGAAATCCCCAGGCGGGAGACGCATGAGCACAGTAGCATCAAACCGTTTGCAACGGAAAAAAAACAATACTGAGATAGAGGCTTCCGCGGCGAACTCCTTTGACTTAAATGATTTGTCGTTTTGTGATAGTCGGTGTATTCCGGATGGTACCCATCATTGACAAATTTGCGTTTTTCCGTACAGGTTTCCTTGTACGTCGTACTTGTCTTAAAATGCATAAAAAAGTACTTTGTGCGGCAAAACCGTACAGGTTGAAGGGTATGGCATAAGCCACACAGAAAATAAAGGCGTGGATAAAATTAGAAGTAAATCCGAAATAATATTTTTTCTTTAGCACAAAATTTGGTCATTTAAACTGAAAGACCCAATGCAATAGGGCTACTTTAGTAGTGTCTTATTTTACAAATTTGGATATTTTGATAAATAAAATCGATTTAAAAAACACAACCAACTATTTGAATGTTGGCCACAAGGACACTGAAAAAAAGTTATATGGGCGCACTTGACGGGACACAGGATGGAAAAACACCAAAACAACAATACACTACTCAACAATATTTATAAGTAGTACTTTTTAAACATATATTTTAGCATTATACTTTTACCATTTTCGTTTTACCATTTAGTTTGCCCACCCCGGAGTGAAATTATTATTTTAATCATTTAAAAGTCTTTTTCTGCTTTTCACCTTTAACCTTTTTTTAAATAAAATGTTAACCTGGATTTCAAAACTTGGTTATTTGATTTAATATCTAATAAGTATAGCCGCTAACGCTTCTTTAAACTCATTGTGTGGTGAGTGCAATCGTTTGCCTTAAACAGCAATCTGTGATAACTATTTAAGATAAATTAAGCTCAGGATGTTCTCTGGTAGATGAATGCAAATGCAGCTTTAGGATTGGCGCTTAGCTTTGATGACTACCAGTGGACATATCTAAAACTCCCAGTAATTGTGTCACGTGTTCGAATTTTATTTTGTGCTTCTCTTATCTTTGTCTTGTGAGCCGTTGGCAGACCTGATCCAGTTCGCGGACCGTAGTTTGCTCACTTGTGTTATAGAGTCATGACTCAGCCGCCAGCCAGTTCACGGCGCGTTTGTGGCTAATTGACAAACTTCAGCCGCTAGCGCTTTGAAGCCAATACACCCCCCTCCCTCCAACCCTGAAATGCCATCGGGGGCCTCCCTGCCCGACCGCCTTTGAAACCCAAGCCCGAAGCGTCGGCCTCCATCGAGGGCTGCGAGAGAGAGGAGTCGTCTGTTAGCTAAGCTAAAGGGGGCTTTGCTTTTGGGTTTTTGAGTTTCGTAACATCGACAGACTATTAAAGGATTGGATCGGTGTATTTCTTTTAATACCAATTTCAGACATTTTAAGAGTGTGGAAGAAACATTGTGACCCTTCTCAAAATGCAACATGACTAAATAAGTATGATGGATTCCGTCCTTATAGCACTTTTTAAAAAGCTGTGTTTTCAAATCAATCTCAACACCACGCGTTGAATTTTATAAAAAAAAAAAAAAAAAAAAAAAAAAATAGTGAATGCAACTTGCTTTATCATATCTGGCAGGAGGATCCCTATATGGGTCCGCTATTACTGAACTCACAGAGGATTCAAGATTTTTTGTTTCCAAGTCTTAAAGGGGCACTGTGTGATATTTGACCACTAGATTTTGCTTTATGGCGCAATGAAACCGAAAACGAGTGCTTTAAAGCACAAGGAAGAATACAAACAACAAAGACTAAAGTCAAGTCAAGTCATTTTTATTTGTATAACCCTTAATCACAAAGAGTCTCTAGGGTTGCACAGGTTATTGCAAACCACAGACTATTATTACAGACCATTATTACACCATCCCCTGATCTAAAACCTACACGAGGGCAAGGAAAAACTCTAAAACCTCAACATGAGGAAAATGAAGAAACCTTGAGAAGGGGGCGCAAATGTGGTAATCCACCTTCATACATGTTATGTTTCAGAAATGGGAAATGGGGAGATTTTTTTTCCGACCAATTATTATTATTATTATTATTATTATTATTATTATTTGAAAAGACAACAATAAAATTCGTTTTTCAGTCTACTTTATTGTTATTTTATGTTTACATGTGATTATTACAATGTTTAATTATTCCAAATTTTCTGGTGTTCTTTAACATAGTCATATGTAGCACTCTTATTCGTCTGCTGCTCTCGAATGAATGAGATCACGTGCAGTTTGCGATTATGATTGCCGAGTCTCGATCAAAGCTTTTTCCGGCGCAGAACGGCGAAAAAGACGATGATAAAGACTATGGATAATTTGGCTATGTTTTAATCGGTAAACTTTCGGCAAACAAAAAAAAGAAGACATTTTTAGAAATCGGTAGATGTTGCTCTCAGATCGGTAGGCGGGAGAATCGTAGCCAAAGCGGTAGTCTCCCGACCAAATTGGGAGACTTAACAAGTGTGCCCCTTCTAGGATGACCAGGCTGCGATGGATGTCGCAATAACAAATAATACACAGATATTGTCAACAAAAAATATAGGTTATTCATATGCTATAGAGTAGAAGTGTGTTTTAAGCTTAGATTTAAACAGTTCCACTGAGGTTGCAGAACGGATCTCAGGGGAAAGAGCATTCTACAGCACCGGTGCCCGGATGGAGAACGCTCTCGAACTTGCGGAAATCTTCTTGGCTCTTGGAATCACTAGTAGACCAGCGCTTTCAGAATGAAGGCTCCGGACTGGAACATAGGGGGAAATCAAATCTGAAAGATATGAGGGAGCAAGTCCATGCATGATTTTGTATAATACCAAGAGAACCTTAATATCACATCTTAAGCAAACAGGGAGCCAATGCAGGTTAGCTAAAATCGGGGTAATGAGATCAAACTTTCTTGTCTTATTTAAAAGCCTCGCTGCAGCATTTTGTACCAGCTGAAGGCTCTTGATTTTGGACTTAGGGAGACTGGAGAGTAGTGCATTACAGTAATCGAGACGGGAAGTAACAAACGCGTGAATTATATTCTCCGCATCTGACTGAGACAGCATAGGATGAATTTTAGCAATGTTGCGAAGATGGAAGAAAGCTGTTCTAGTAATATTCTTCACGTGTGTTTGAAAGGACAGATCGGGGTCAAATATGACACCAAAATTTTTAACTGAATCACTCTGGGCTATCAGAGTCAGTCACAGCATTTAAATGGACCAATAACTAATAATTCAGTCTTTTCAGAGTTAAGGCGCAAGAAGTTGAGTGACATCCAGTCGTTTATCTCAGTGAGGCAGGCACATATTTCCACAATTTAGTGTGGCAGATTCCTCCATCGGAAGATATAGTTGAGTGTCATCTGCGTTACCAAACCGAACAGTTTTTCTTTTGTGCCCAGGATTTCGCAAGTTTTTTGAGGTACCTTTAGCTACAAGATGGCAGGCAATCGTGTCAGCTCCCTTTAAGTGAGCCTCATGTTATGCAAGATAAATACAAAGTTCTTGCCCTGCGAGTATTTAAGGATAAATGCATTTATTTTAAATTCGTTTTTTTCTACCACTAAAACGTCCCTTTAAATAACATGGCTACATTTTTAAAGATTATAATGACAGTTAAAACTTACCAAAATGTAACAATTAAGTAGTTACAGCATTAAGTAATTTAAACTTAATTATTACCTTATTGTGTGTTATAATTTGTCCTTCTAGTACCATCACCCGGCATATATATATATATATATATATATATATATATATATATATATATATATATATATATATATATATATATATATATATATATATATATATATATATATATATATGTGTGTGTGTATATATCTATTGCTCTCAAGGTTAAAAGGACTTTCTGTATTGCTTTTTCAAGTACTTTAGAATTAAAATCGTTTACTTTAAATATACAATTGGAAAAGGGCAACTTTTTGTTCTTCTTTCTTTTTTAATGTGAATCTTGGTTAACCTAAAATTGTGTCTCATTGAAAGCCTAAATGACAATATAATCAATGAACATTTAATAATTTTAGTGTGTCAATCTTAAACGTTTAGCATGAAACTCAAAGTGGCATGTCATATCTATCTATTGTTCATATCTTTGGCATATCTAAACTCAGAGAAATAATGACTTATTGGGTAATTCGTTCTCCATGGTTCTTATAGTGCAGTTGCATGAAGGCTGGAAGGACTACTGCATTGTGTTAGTGTTTGGGACAGGAGTATGTAAAATAAAGAATCAGGCTTCTTTAGTTTTCATTTTGCAGCTGAAGCTTTGCCAATAGGTTTTCTCTTTGTATCAGGATAGTGTAATTGTACAGCCCTTTGGGACTTTTTGTGAATAATGGCTATACAAATAAGCTTGACTCATATTTCACAATGCAGCAAATTTTCAGATGGATCTTTAAAATGACAAATTACTCAAAATAATTCTGGTATTACCACAAACATTTACTCCTTTTTTCACACAGCTGCTCCAGCATGGATAAAGAATGAGGCATGTACAGTAATTTTCTTGCCTCATGACAGAGAGCGATAAGGACACCAAGGATTCTGGTACACATCCAAGCCACAAACAATAGATTTAGTGACAGTATTAGCAAGCTAACAGCAAGTCAAGCCATTCAATATTAAGTTTCTCATTGTATGGACTTCTTTTTCACCATGGAGGATTACTATCTATTAATATTTTCATTCAAAAGGAGCAGTGTGTAGTGTATTACTGAGTTGAGCATTTGCAGATAAAGAGTGAAACACGCAATTCTTTTGCCTTATGCCTGAGGGCGATAGTGATACCAATAATTCAGATTTGGTGCACACTTCACTGCCAAACAATATAATTAGTGATATCATTAGTAGGCAAACATCAAGTGAAGTCACCCAGTCATTTTCTTTTCTCGTTGAGTAAGCTTTTTTCAAAATGAACGATTACCTATCTATTGATGCTTTCATTCAAAAGTAGCATTACTTGGACTTCATTTCTAAGTTAAGGTAATACTATTTTTTATATATAGTTGAACCTTTTTGAAAGTCAAAATTGCTTTCTTGCTCTGCCAATCAAACAATGAATAAGATGTACGTTAATTTATTTGTAAATCTGACAGGAACCTCACCACATGTAACTAATAGATACTGTAGATGTGTTATGATAATGGTCAGTTAAGTATGAGTAAAGCCCTTAGTTTTATTTACCCCCATGATGACTTCCTGGAACAATTCTGGAAGAATGACGAAACAATCAAAGATGATTCCTACAGAAAAGAATGCAGTGTCATAAAATATCTTTATTTTGTGAGTTATGAACATGATTTTTGACCTTTTTCTCAAACAAGTGGCTATCTTTATTGAAAGAAGTCAAAATTTTCCAATGGCTCCTCTTTACAGAGTAAGCATACCCCCTTTATCGCCCCTGCCCCAAGATTGGCAAATCCATTTCCCAGGTGTGAGGCTGGTTTACATGCACGGCACTATTGGTCACGGTGCAAACCCGCCCGGAGATGGACGTCCTGTGGGGAAGGGGGCAGAAGGGAAGGAGGACAGGAGGAGTGCGAGAGCAGAGGTGGGGGATCTTAAAGTTCATGTTCATTAACAAGTGTAGTGCTGAGTGTCCATGTCAGCACTGCAACTAAGTGACCCCCACCTGCAAGGACAACACTCACATGGGAAAACTACTGTTTAATTAGCCTTTAGCGCTAACATTTTAGTATGGCGGTAGGCGCACATTTTATTCTTATGTTTTATATTTTAATAGCATTAAACTGGCTTCCTGGCTATTTGTATCGCTTGCTAATCCAATCTTACAATGTACTACAAGGCGGAAAAAAGGGAAACACCCCATACATTACGAGAACTATTTTGAATGTCAAAATTGTGATCTTTGACGACTTTTTGCAGGCTGTAGGACAGATTTACGCTCGGAAAGTCATGCTTGATTTTGTGCTCAGGATATGTCATGATTCTCCCTGACAGCTGAAGCTTCACACCAGCTCCCCCCAAACGCACCATCGCATCCCCCTCCCCCCGACACAAATGCTGGATTTACCGCACAGTAGCACGCTGCACAAAATACGGACTTGGGGGGGGGGGGGGGGGCTATGACAAGGGGGACAGCAACAAAATACTTTTGTTAAAAACAGTTATACATAAAATATTCCTTGAAATTTTCTAGGAAAAGTCCCCTCTATTATACATTTGTAAGTGGCTATTATGAGGACTCAAGTGAAGTTTGGCCAGTCTAGTTTACAGACAAATTAGCCATGTCATTATTGGTACAAATAATAAAGAGATAGTTATTTTGAAAACAAATCATTCAGGCACGTCATTGTTTCCATCCATCCATCCATCCATTGTCTTCCGCTTATCCGAGGTCAGGTCGCAGGGGCAGCAGCGTTAAAAGGGAAGGCCAGACGTCTCTATCCCCAGCCACCTCCTCCAGCTCATCCGACAGGACCCCGAGGCGTTCCCAAGCCAGCCGAGAGACATAGTCTCTCCAACGTGTCCTGGGTCGCCCCCGGGGCCTCCTGCCGGTGGGACATGCCCGGAACACCTCCCGAGGGAGGCGTCCAGGAGGCATCCTTATTAGATGCCCGAGCCACCTCAACTGGCTCCTCTCAACGCGGAGGAGCAGTGGCTCTACACCGAGTCCCTCCCGGATGACTGAGCTTCTCACCTTATCTCTAAGGGAGAACCCAGCCACCCTGCGGAGGAAACTCATTTCGGCCACTTGTATCCGGGATCGTGTTCTTTTGGTCATGACCCAAAGTTCATGACCATAGGTGAGGGTAGGAACGTAGGTCGACCGGTAGATCGAGAGCTTTGCCTTTCGGCTCAGCTCCCTCTTCACCACGACGGACCGGTATAGGGTCCGAATGACGGCAGACGCTGCACCGACCCGTCTGTAGATCTCCCGTTCCATCCTACCCTCACTCGTGAACAAGACCCCAAGATACTTGAACTCCTCCACTTGGGCAAGACTTCCTCTCCGACCCGGAGGGAGCATACCACCCTTTTCCGACTGAGTACCATGGCCTCAGACTTGGAGGTGCTGATCCTCATCCCGGCCGCTTCACACTTGGCTGCGAATCGCTCCAGCGAGAGCTGAAGATCACGGCCTGAGGAAGCCAACAGCACCACGTCATCTGCAAAAAGCAGTGACGCAATGTTGAGGCCCCCAAACCGGACTCCATCCCCGCCAAGGCTGCACCTAGAAATTCTGTCCATAAAAGTTATGAACAGAATCTGTGACAAAGGGCAGCCCTGGCGGAGCCCAACCCTCACCGGGAACGAATCCGACTTACTGCCGGCAATGCGGACCAGACTCTGGCACCGGGCATACAAGGACCGCACAGCCCGAATAAGACTGTGCGGTACCCCATACTCCCGAAGCACCCCCCACAGGGCCTCCCGAGGAACACGGTCGAATGCCTTCTCCAAGTCCACAAAACACATGTAGACCGGACAGGCAAACTCCCATGCACCCTCATGGACCCTGCAGAGTGTATAAAGCTGGTCCAGTGTTCCACGGCCAGGAAGAAAACCACACTGTTCCTCCTGAATCAGAGATTCGACTTCCTGGCGGACCCTCCTCTCCAGTACCCCTGAATAGACCTTACCAGGGAGGCTGAGAAGTGTGATTTCCCTGTAGTTGGAACACACTCTCCGGTCCCCCTTCTTAAAGACGGGAACCACCACCTCAGTCTGCCAGTCCAGAGGCACTGTCCCCGATGTCCACGCGATGTTGCAGAGGCGTGTCAACCATGACACGCCCACAACATCCAGAGCCCTAATGAACTCTGGGCGGATCTCATCGACCCCGGGGCCCTGCCACCGAGGAGGTTTTTTACCATCTCGGTGACTTCAACCCCAGTGATACGAGAGTCCCAGGCTCTGCTTCCCCAGAGGAAGACGTGTCGGTGGGATTGAGGAGGTCTTCGAAGTACTCTGCCCACCGATTCACAACGTCCCGGGTCGAGGTCAGCAGCGCCCCATCGGCACTATACACAGTGTCGATGGCACACCGCTTCCCCCCCTAAGACGCCGGATGGTGGACCAGAATTTCCTCAAAGCCGTTCGGAAGTCGGCTTCCATGGCCTCGCCAAACTCCTCCCATGCCCAAGTTTTTGCCTCGGCAACCGCCGAAGCCGCATTCCGCTTGGCCAGCCGATACCTGCCAGCTGCTTCCAGAGTCCCACAGGCCAGGAAGGCCCGATAAGACTCCTTCTTCAGCTTGACGGCATCCCTCACCGCCGGTGACCACCAACGGGTCTGAGGGTTGCCGCCGCGGCAGGCAACGACCACCTTACGGCCACAGCTCCGATCAGCCGCTTCGACAATGGAGGCGCGGAACATGGTCCACTCGGACTCAATGTCCCCCGCCTCCCTCTGGACATGGGCAAAGTTCTGCCGGAGGTGTGAATTGAAACTTCTTCTGACAGGAGATTCTGCCAGCCTTTCCCAACAGACCCTCACAATACGCTTGGGTCTGCCGGGTCGGGCCGGAATCTTCCCCCACCATCGAAGCCAACTCACCACCAGGTGGTGATCAGTTGACAGCTCCGCCCCTCTCTTCACCCGAGTGTCCAGAACATGCGGCCGCAGGTCCGACGAAACGACGACAAAGTCGGTCATTGAACTACGGCCTAGGGTGTCCTGGTGCCAAGTGCACATATGGACACCCTTATGTCTGAACATGGTGTTCATTATGGACAAACAATGACGGGCACAGAAGTCCAATAACGAAACACCACTCGGGTTCAGGTCAGGGGGGCCGTTCTTCCCAATCACGCCCCTCCAGGTATCACTGTCATTGCCCACGTGAGCGTTGAAGTCTCCCAGCAGTACGAGGGAGTCCCCAGGGGGCGTGCTCTCAAGCACATCCTCTAAGGACTCCAAGAAGGGTGGGTACTCCAAACAGCTATTTGGTCCATAAGCACAAACAACAGTCAGGACCCGTACCCCCACCCGAAGGTGGAGGGAGGCTACCCTCTCGTCTCCCCGTGCTTGCGTGGGTTTCCCCCGGGATCTCTGGTTTCCTCCCACATTCCAAAAACATGCATGATAGGTTAATTGGCCGGTCCAAATTGTCCCCAGGTGTGAATGAGCGAGCAAATTGTCTGTCCATATGTGCCCTGCGACTGGCTGGCAACCAGTTCAGGGTGTCTCCTGCCCACTGCCTGAAGATAGCTGGGATGGGCTCCAGCACCCCCGTGACCCTACTGAGGATAAGCAGTGCAGATAATGGATGGATGGAGAAATATTCCTTGAGATATCCTAGAAAAAGTCATTTTTATAATAAGTTAGCGAGAGGCTATTATGAACAATTAAGTGAAAGCTGGCCATCTTTTTTTGAAAACATAAATCAGCCATGTCCTCATTTGTACTAACAAATAAATAAATAAAAAACATTCGTTGACCTTTTTTTTTAGCAAAAGCCTCCTTTTATTATACGTTGGCAAGCGGCTAATATTACATCTTAAGTAAAAGCTGGCCATCCAATTTTGAAAACAGCCCGACCAATCAGCCATTCGATCATTAATACAAACGATAGATAAATTAATAATGTAAAATATTTTTCACATTTAAAATTGTATGTATTTTTTACTTTCCTGGTATTTTTGAATTGACTATCGCAAAGAATTACCTTTCATAATTCAACTTATTATTGAATAAATTAAATGATCTATCTATAAGACTCATACCCTCCTAGTGGGGGGTTGCTAGAGTCAAGAACACACTCATATTCACCAAACATTCATCCCCATTCGCTCTTCCCAACCTGACACAGAATGTTAGACCCACAGCAAAACAAGGGGTGAGTTTCTGTGCCATGCAACCCTTCATCAGCCGAGAGGCCCGACAGCATACACTAGATTACCCCCTCCGCAACGTATGTGTTTATATGATGATATTCCGTGAAAAAAATAGTTCATTTCACTTGTTTACAATAGATTATTTCAACAGTTATTGTTTGTTTTATGTTTTACTCAATCAAAATGTGCTACCTGACACACTTACACAAACCCTCTTTGTCTTTGAGCAAATATATCAAAAATATCTTCGATCTAAAATATTGGCTCACAATAACACGAAACGACTGCCACAAAACGACCATTATTCCTTTCACACACAAAAAAAATGTCCTTTTGCCCTTTGCCTTTTTTCTTCCAAGTGTACAATTAGCGTTCGTTCCAAGGTTGAGTGACCCAAGGGCAATGAAACCCGAAACCCCTTTGACACGCTCATTTTGCAAAAACACAACTTTTCATGCTTGAGGTATATGTCCACAAATGTTGCCTGTAGATTGTAGAACAATCAACATTTGTAAATCACGTTTGTGAATCGCCTACCTCAGGGGTGGGCAGACCAAAATGTTTAAAGAGCCATATTGGACAAAAGAAAAAAAAAACAAATTTGTCCTTAGCTGCAAAAAATATAAAGCCTTTCATAAGCCCTATTATGAATGCAACACAGGCTGCATGCATCTACAGTATAATAGCTATGTTAGCTTACTATCAAAATGACTAAGTTGGATAATAATGCACCATGTGGCTACTCTGTTGTAAGATACTGCGTCAAGTTTAACTTCATTTAAAAATTAAAATATTACAGTATTTTTCGTTGTTTTGAAAGAATTAAGGAAATGCAATAAAGAAATCTGTCACATCACATGAGTCATTACATGCAATTGAGTAATTTGGAGACAAATGTACGTGACTTTCTGTCCTGTGATGTTGCTTGCCATTTTTACAGTCTTTTCCTTCATTGTCTTAGTGGATAGAGGCATGTATTGAATTTTCGAAATTATTTAACTTTTGTTCTCAAAGTCTGCAAATACAAGTTATGATATCTTGATGACTGACTCCTTCATGGAGTCACCACCTTTAAGTTTGTTTTTCCAAACTTTATTTATATTTATTAAAGTTTGCAAAAAAAACTCACGGCAGTTGTGTAATTTGAGGATGCTATCCACTTATTAAAGCTATGGGTTAGGGTTAGGTTTTTGAAACAATATTGCTTTCCCAAGGTCCCCCAAAAAAAATTCTTCTGGGGGTCCTTGGGAAACCAATTTTTTAGCACTCGCCATACAGGAAAATATAGCGTTTTTTTTGTGTGTCTTACCTGCGTTCGTTTAGTCCGTTAGGGTTAGGGGTTAGGGGTTAGGGGTTAGGGTTTAGAGGGTTAGGGTTAGAGGGTTAGGGTTAGAGTGTTAGGGTTAGAGGGTTAGGGTTAGAGGGTTAGGGTTAGAGGGTTAGGGTTAGAGGGTTAGGGTTAGAGGGTTAGGGTTAGATTTAGAGGGTTAGGGTTAGGGTTAGAGGGTTAGGGTTAGAGTTAGAGGGTTAGGGTTAGGGTTAGAGGGTTAGGGTTAGGTTTTTGAAACAATATTGCTTTCCCAAGGTCCCCCAAAAAAATTTTTTTCTGGGGGTCCCCGGGAAACCAATTTTTTAGCACTCGCCATACAGGAAAATATAGTGTTTTTTTGTGTGTCTTACCTGCGTTCGTTTAGTCCATTAGGAAAGAGAGTGTTTAGTTTTTTTATCCAGTCTTTTTCTGCTAAGCGTCTTTCTTTTTGTGTCCAATTGCTATTTGTTTGAAGGCCCGATATTTCTAAAGCTTGTATCCCATGATGAATGAAGTGTGCAACAAGATGTGTATTAATTTGTCTAAGGTTCCTAATGTTGTAAATGTGTTGTGCTAGTCTACATCTGATAGAATTTCCTGTCTCTCCTACTTAGGGTTAGAGTTAGGGTCAGGGTTAGTGTTAAGGTTAGAGGGTTACGGTTAGAGGGTTAGGGTTAGAGGGTCAGGGTTGGGTTAGAGGGTTAGGGTTAGAGGGTTGGGGTTAGGGTTAGAGGGTTAGGGTTAGAGGGTTAGGGTTAGAGGGTTAGGGTTAGAGGGTTAGGGTTAGAGGGTTAGGGTTAGAGGGTTAGGGTTCGGTTTAAGGTCATATATGAAAAAAATGAAAAAAAAATGGAAAATAAATAGATTTTTTTATTTACTTGGCTCTGTCAAGAAGAAAATCCAAATATTTTTCCTTTTATGGCAAATTGGGTCATAAAGGTCCCCGATCCCTGCCGTACACCATGTCCGTTCACTCGCACTTTACTTCTATGTCATATCCACAGCCCTCAGTCATGCACAGACCCCAACAATCGTCGCAACAACAGGATAGAGTTTCACGTTCTATATATAAGCCTGACGGGTGCCGAGTGTCGCTGCTATTTAAATGCCACAGCAGTCGCATTTGGGCAAGCACACACCACGTTGCCACAATATGATGGACCTTTTCGAGACTAACGCGTACCTCTTCAATGATTTGCGCTACTTGGAAGATGGTGAGCATGGTGCGCTGCAGCACCTGGACATGGCAGTTGTGTCGCCACTCTACCACGCTGCCGCAGAGGACAATGAAAGCTCGCCCTCACCCAGCTTGGACCGGGCGGCATCCGAAACCGGCGAGGACAGCAGTGGCGAGGAACACGTCCTGGCGCCACCTGGCTTGCGTCCCCACTGCGAGGGCCAATGTCTAATGTGGGCCTGCAAAGTCTGCAAAAGGAAGTCGGCCCCCACAGACCGGCGGAAGGCCGCCACCTTGCGTGAACGGCGGCGCCTGAAGAAAATCAACGAAGCATTCGACGCACTCAAGAGGAAAACGGTGGCCAACCCCAACCAGAGACTGCCCAAGGTCGAGATCTTGCGCAGCGCCATTAGCTACATTGAAAGGCTACAGGACCTTCTGCACGGCCTGGATGAGCAGGACCACTCCACTAAACAAGACACTGTAAGTGGACTGGGCAGGTCCACGCGCTAGAACTACACTCGAAACAACGGTAACCGCATGATAGCTAACAGTCTTCTTTTGACGATCTTCAATGTAGAAATGAAGTGCAAGACAAAGAAACCGGATTAAACTGAGAGATTTTTGGCTATCCAGTTTAGAAAAGTCCTAAAATTGCAGGTCCTATGAGAAAACAAAGATACTGTAAGTGGACTGGGCAGGTCCACGCACAAGAACTACACTAGAAAAAACGGTAACGCATGAAAACTAACAGTCTTCTTTTAAAAATCTACAATGTAGAAATGAAGTGCAAGACAAAGACACCAGATTACACTGGGAGGTTTTTGGCTATCCAATTTAGGAAAGTCTTAAAATTGGAGGTCCTATGAGAAAAACAAGATACTGTAAGTGGACTGGGCAGGTCCATGCTTATGATAACTTATTTTGACGGCAATGGATGTTGCAATAACAAATAATACAGATATTGTCAACAGAAAATATAGATTATTTATATGCTATAGAATAAAAGTATGTTTTACGCTTAGATTTAAACATTTTCACTGAGGTTGCAGATCGAATCTCTGGAGGAAGAGCATTCCACAACCAGGGTTGGGTAGGGTTACTTACTTTCAATTACTTTTGGATTACTCCAATACCAAATATGCTAATAAAAGACAAAAGAAACTAAATATGAATAAAATTACTAAATTTTGTGCAGGCTTGGGGAGAAACGGAATACATGGAAACGTCAAAAATGATGTTGGCAAGCCACATTTTACTCACTAAAAAATCATTTTAATTTATGCGCAAAATCTATCCCCATTTCTTTTCCCAAGAAAATTTCAATAACTCTTTCGTACAAAATCTTTGTGCGTTTTAGTTCCATCAAGAAGTCCTTTTCCATTGTCAACGATGCTGAAAGTCAAGTCTTTCCTGTTTGTTTTTTTTTTGCATACGTTTTTACTCGATTTAGGGCTGAAAAGTCAGTTTCACATTAGCAGTGGAAAGAGGGATTTTTTTTCTTCTGTCACCGCCCCTGAGCCAATCATTTTGACTTTTGGTTATGCCTTCTGGTAGGCCATGTCATCACCAACTTGAAAACTGATTGGTGAAACCAATAGCATTATCAACACTTATTTTATACCTCAGGGCCAGCAGAAATTATTTTGAATGCCTCTCGGTAGATTTATGACCCTGGCAACAAATAATGGCTAAAATATAGATAAGTATGAAAGCACACATCTGGAAGCAGCACAACCAGGGGCAGAGCTATCAAAGGAAGTTGACTGATAATTTGGAATGATTTTATAAGTCTAACATCACAGGATTCAGACATGTTAAGGCGATTTTTTTCATTATTAAAATTTTACAGTTCTGTTTCTAGGAAAATGCTTCAGGAAATCACTGGAAAAAGTCCTGTGAGATCTGGATAAACATGGTCGACCATTCCGAGGCTGGATCTGCGAACCAAAGAGAAGGTAAAGTTTGCAAGGTTAAAGAAAGGTAGAGTTTTGCGTCTTGACAAATTAACCAGGGTATTTTTTCAGATTCCGGCGAGTCCTCGGCCTCATGCAGCCTCCTTCGTCTGTCGTCTATCGTGGACAGTATCAGCAGCGGCGGCGACACGGCAGGATCTGAAAAATGAGTATTCTTTTATCATGATGTACATATTTTATAAAACTACTGTACCTAAAATTGTGTTAGACTGTTACGTAATGTTAATAGAAGTGAAATATTGTTAAAGTTTCTTCAGAGTGTTTTAAATGATATACATTTTGGAATTTGAATAAAAACACTACTTTGCTAATAAAAACACTTTTGAAAATGAAATACAAATTTCACTGCTCTTCAACTTAGCTTGTTTGGGGATAATTTAAATACATACATAATACATACATACATCCATGAATGAATAAATAGCACACCAGGGATGTGTGTATATATATATATATATATATATGTATAGTCAAGTCATGTTTAATGGTATAGCCCTTAATCACAAAGAGTCTCAAATGGCTGCACAGATTATTGCAAACAATAGACTCTTATTACAGACTATTATTACACCAACCCCTAATCTAAAACCTCTATGAGGGCAAGGAAAAACTCAAAAACCTCAACATGAGGAAAATGAAGAAACCTTGAGAAGGGAATGCACATGAGGTTATCCCCCTTCCAGGATGATCAGGCTGTAATAGATGTTCCAATAACAAATGATACACAGATATTGTCAACATAAAATATAGGTTATTCATATGCCATATAATAGAAGTGTGTTTTAAGCCTAGATTTAAACAGTTTGACTGAGGTTGCAGATCGAATCTCAGGGGGAAGAGCATTCCACAGGACTGGTGCCTGAATGGAGAACGCTCTCGAACCTGCGGATCTCTTCTTGGCTCTTGGGATCACTAGTAGACCAGCATTTTCAGAGCAAAGGCTCCGGACCGGAACATATGGTGAAATTAAATCTGAAAGATATGAGGGAGGAAGTCCATGCATGATTTTGTATACCACCAACAGAACATCTTAAGCTAACAGGGAGCCAATGCAGGTTCGCTAAAATCGGGGTAATGTGATCAAACGTTCTTGTCTTAAGGCTCGGTCACACAGCCTTTCACGGGCGTATCGAGGCTGAATCACAGCCAGAAATTTCTGCCCGTGAAGCAGACGCTGTTGGACGCTTTGAGATTGCGATACAGATGAGCTTTACACGCGGTAAGAAATTCACACGTGCGAAAAAGTTTTGCGCTGCTCAAAACTTTAGACCACGGGTAACCGCGGGCGGCACACGTGGTACACACGAGGTAAAGACGCGGTACGAATGTGCTAGGACGTGCTACGGCCGCGGCCAAGACGTGGTTACACGCGGGTAGGATGCGAAATTTTAGCGAGTAATCGCGGGTGGAGCACGGTCATAGCACGTTTGTTCTGCGCCTGTATCGCGGTGTTATCACGTGCATTAGCGTGCGTACCGCGTGCAAGCACGGTCAAATGCGATGCAGCCGTGGTTACCCGCAATAAGGACGCGGAACAGTCGCCGGCGTCTGTTTCGCACGCATACCACGGGTAAACAGCGGGTTTAGCCAATTTTGCACATTTTCCACCGCGTCTGCTTCACGGGCAGAAATTTCTGGCCGTGATTCAGCCTCGATACGCCCGTGAAAGGCTGTGTGACCGGGCCTTTAGTTAAAAGTCTTGCTGCAGCATTTTGTGCCAGCTGAAGGCTCTTGATTTTGGACCGGAGAATAGTGCATTACAATAATGGAGATGGGTGGTAACAAATGCGTGAATTATAATCTCCGCATCCAACTGAGACAGCATAGGGCGAATTTTAGCAATGTTGCAAAGATGGAAAAAAGCTGTTCTAGTAATATTTTTAACGTGTGTTTGAAAGGACGGATTGGGGTCAAATATACACCTAAATTTTTGACTGAGTCACTCTGGGTGATATTACATTTGTCAATGTTCAGAAGAGTTTTTGGGAACAAGTCACGTCATTTAGATGGACCAATAACTAACATTTCGGTCTTTTCTGAGTTAAGGCGCAAGAAGCTGAGTGACATCCATTCTTCTATCTCAAGGAGGCAAGCCTCCAACTTTCCACAGTTTAGTGTGGCAGATTCCTCCATCCGAAGATATAGTTGAGTGTCATCTGCGTAGCAATGGAAACTGATATTATACTTATGAATAATATCACCTAATGGAAGCATGTAAATGCTGAAAAGAATGGGGCCAAGTACTGAACCCTGCGGAACACCATAGGTTACACTAAAGGGCTCAGATGTCATTTCACCATATTTAACACAGTGGGTCCTATCTGAGAGGTAGGATATGAACCATAAGAGGACGGTTCCTGAGAGACCAATCCATTTTTCCAACCGTTCTAGTAAGATATTATGGTCCACAGTGTCAAAGGCTGCACTACGGTCCAGCAGCAGCAAAAGTAATGAAGCGTCGGAGTCCATTGCCAGTAGAAGATCATTGGTTACCTTAATCAGGGCTGTCTCAGCAGAGTGGTTAGCCCTGAATCCTGATTGCATAGGTTCAAAAAGATTGTTCTCAGATATAAAATCATTCAGCTGCTGTGCCACAACTTTTTCAAGTAGTTTAGAAAGAAACGGTAGGTTTGACACAGGTCTATAGTTATATACGCTTTCTGGATCAAGGTTGGGTCGTTTCAGTGTAGGCGTAATAACAGCGGACTTAAAAGACACTGGAACTACACTTGAGGAGAGTGATATTTTTATAATATTTAAAACTGAAGGTCCAAGGACCCCAAAAAGACCTTTGATCAGCAAACCCGAAAGCGGGTCAAGCAGGCAAGTCGTCGGTTTCACCACCTGTTTATGATTATCAAGTGCAAGATCACTTAATCGGGAAAAAATCCCCGGACAGCCACCATGTCGCGCATCTATGATTTTCAGACTTTTAATATGTGTCGTATTTTCATGGTCTTTAGAAATCTCTTCCCGTATGCATTGAATCTTCTTATTAAAGACGACCATATACATACATATACAGTGGCTTGTGAAACGATTTGGCCCCCTTGAACTTTTTGACCCTTTGCTACATTACAGACTTCATACATCAAGATATAAAATTGTTATTTCTTGTGAAGCATCAACAATAAGTGAGACACAATCGTGAAGTGGAACACACTTTATTGGATATTTTAAACTGTTTTTACAAATAAAAAACGAAAAAGTGGGTGTGCAAAATTATTCAGCCCCTTTACTTTCAGTGCAGCAAACTCTGTCCAGAAGTTCAGTGAGGATCTCTGAATGATTCAATGTTGATCTAAATGACTAACGATGATAAATGGAATCCACCTGTGTGTAATCAAGTCCCTGCATAAATGCACCTGCACTGTGATAGTCTCAGAGGCCTTTTAAAGCGCAGAGAGCATCATGAAGTGTCACAATCACCCGGATCGGGAACACCTGTGTTCAGGATTTGGCGCCAACAGCCAGGACAGCTGATTGCCGCACCCTGTAAATTTAAATCCCCAGCTTCCGGTAACACTTTATCCGATTGTACTATGCAATCTGTTGCTATCTGCTCAGAAAGCCCGTACCTCCGACTCTTTGCCTGCCTCCTGTTTTTCTACCTGATGTCCGTTGCCGACCCGTTTCCGAATTTGCCTACGACCTGCCCTGCCCGCCTGACTCCTGATCTCTCTTCCGAACACAACGACGCCCTTCTTCTCCAGCCCCAACCAACAACACGACGACTACGCCTGTCCGCGACCATTCCCGCCAAGCCTTCACCCGTCTGTCAAGTCTCGACAATCTGTCAAACAACGGATCGAAGATTCACGTTTTGTCATTCCTTCCTTCCAATAAAAACCAAGAAACGAGTGCAAGTGATCTCAGTTTTCCTTCCGTCCCGCTTGACAGAACAATCGGGTCACATCATGAGATCAGCGCACGTTTCTCCGAAGGAAGAACCAAGCAACTCGGAGCCTCCTTCCGCTCTACAACGGCTACAATGGACCGAGAGTGCCGTACAGAAGTCCACAAGTGACGTCGCCACACTACAACAACTAGTCCAACAGCAACAAGGTCTTCTGCAACAGCAACAACACCTCTTACTACAGAACCAACAGCAGGTCGCGAGCCTGTCTGAGCAGCTGTCAAAATTACTGATGTCACCATTTCCGCATTCCGTCAACCCGTCTCCGAGTCCACAAACACTCCCGCCGAGTCTTCCATTGCCTACCTCGCATGTCTCCGAAGCAGCAGAACCCCATGTGGGTGCACCCGAAAAGTTTTGCGGCGACCCTACCCAAGTCCGTGCCTTCCTCGTAAACTGTCGACTCATTTTTGATCTCCAACCCCGAAATTTTCGATCCGAGGGAACCAAGGTAGCGTTCGTCATTAACCACATGACTGGGAGAGCTCGGCTTTGGGGTACTGCCGAGTTTGAACGAGGATCGGTGGCATGTTCCTCGTTTGCACTATTCTCCCAGGAGATCCTGAAAGTATTTGATACTGGGTCTGCCTCGTCTGACGCATCCCGCTCTCTGCTTAACATTCGCCAAGAAAAACGTTCGGTCGCCGATTACTCCATTGACTTTAGAACACTCGTTAGCCAGAGTAATTGGAATGAGGAAGCGTTAGTGGACGCTTATCTCCACAGTTTGGCCGATTACCTGAAGGACAAATTGGTGTCCCATACTCCGCCTTCTACCCTCGTCGAAGCCATTGCACTGACGGCGTGAATTGACCGTCGGGTCCAAGCACGGCGACAGGAGAGGGGAAGAACAATACGACTCCCGACGAATTCGCCCAAAGAGCCAAGTGGGTTCCAAACGCCCCGATCCCCGATGACAGTTACTCACGAAGCCATGGAGATTAATCGGGCAGCGCTATCGGCCGAAGAGCGCCGGCGGCGGGTTTCTGAGGGACTTTGTCTTTATTGCGGCAGCAAGGGGCATCGAATCTCAACGAGTCCGTTAAAAGGGGGGGCTCGTCGGACAACGGAGGCGTCCGATTGAGTTCTGCCCTTATCCCGTCCTCTGAAACCTCTCGACCTTCCCTCGAGGTGCATCTCTTGATTGCTGGTTCCCCACAGAGACTTTCCGCGCTAGTGGATTCCGAGGCCGAAGCTAACATTTTGGACCTCTCCCTCGCCCGCAAACTCAAGATCCCATTGAATTCCCTCGCCACTCCTATCACCGCCCGAGCACTAGATGGCCGTCTTCTGGGCACAGTTACCCATGTTACCGAACCAATGGAGATGAGACTTTCTGGCAATCATAGAGAGCAAATTCGGTTCCACCTGCTCCCATCCCCCGGCCAGCCACTCGTTTTGGGCCATCCATGGCTGGTACGGCACAACCCTCACTTTGATTGGCGTTCGGGGACCATCATGGAATTGGGCGTCGAGTGCCATCAAACCTGTCTACGTTCTGCATATCACCCTGACCGAACCGTGGCTTCCAAGTCTCCTCCTGACGTGTCCAAGGTCCCTGCCTGCTATCACCACCTACGGGAAGTTTTTAGCAAAGCCAAGGCTACTTCCCTTCCTCCACATCACCCCTATGACTGTGCTATCGACCTTCTGCCTGGCTCTACTCCCCCGCGGGGTCGTCTCTATTCCCTTTCTGCACCCGAAAGACAGTCCATGGAGGAATACATCTCGGAGGCTTTGGCAGCCGGAATAATTCAGCCATCCTCTTCCCCGGCTGGAGCTGGTTTTTTCTTTGTTGGCAAGAAAGATGGTTCTTTACGACCGTGCATTGACTACAGGGGCCTTAATGACATAACAGTTAAGAATCGCTACCCTTTACCACTGCTCGCCTCCGCCTTTGAACTGCTGCAAGGGGCCACGGTGTTCACTAAACTGGACCTCAGAAACGAAATCTGGTTTGTATCCGGGAGGGAGATGAATGGAAAACAGCCTCTAACACTCCCACGGGGCACTACAAATATTTGGTCATGCCTTTTGGTCTAACGAACGCCCCCGCGGTCTTCCAGTCCCTTATCAACGAGGTGCTGCGTGATGTGCTCAACAAGTTTGTGTTTGTCTACTTGGATGATATTCTGATTTTCTCTAAATCCCTGGAGGAACACACGCAGCACGTCCAACTTGTCCTTCGAAGACTCCTGGAAAACACCCTCTTCGTTAAGGCTGAGAAGTGTGAGTTCCACGCCCAAACCGTGTCATTCCTGGGGTATATCATCGCGGAGGGGAGATTACAGATGGATCCTGCAAAGGTGTCGGCAGTCACCTCCTGGCCTGTCCCCACGGATCGCAAGAAGCTCCAGCAGTTCTTGGGTTTCGCCAATTTTTACCGACGATTTATTCGGAACTATAGCACGGTAGCGGGTCCCCTGACGGCTCTCACTAGTCCCAAAGAAACATACAGAAGGTCTCCTGTGGCCGACAAAGCATTCACCACCGTCAAGGCTCGATTTTCGACGGCTCCTATCCTCCAAGTACCTGACCCGGGGCGTCAGCTAGTTGTTGAAGTGGATGCCTCGGACATAGGAGTTGGGGCTGTTCTCTCTCAAAGGTCGACTGAGGACCAAAAGATGCACCCCTGTGAATTCTTTTCACTTCGCTTATCCCCTGCCGAACGCAATTATGACGTGGGGGATCGAGAGCTGCTAGCAATCAAATTGGCCCTTGAGGAATGGCGCCACTGGCTGGAAGGGGTGCCAGTTCCGTTCCTAGTTTGGACTGACCACAAGAATCTTGAATACATCCGTTCTGCTAAACGTTTGAACCCGAGACAATCCCGCTGGTCACTCTTCTTCACCTGTTTCAACTTCACCCTTTCCTACCACCCCGGGTCCCGCAATGTCAAGCCAGATGCCCTCTCTCGCTAGTTTCAAAAGGAGGACAATCATTCCCAGGGTCCGACAGCCATCCTTCCTGAGTCCCGGTTACTGGCCACTCTCACCTGGGACATCGAGGACCGCGTTAAAGAGGCCCTCCAAGACCAAGCAGGCCCCAGTACTTGTCCAGAGGGGCGGCTATTCGTCCCGGAAGCCCTACGGTCAGAGGTCCTTAAATGGGGGCACGACTCTCGCCTCTCCTGTCACCCGGGTGCTACCCGCACCAGCAACTTCCTGGCCCAACGTTTCTGGTGGCCCTCATTGGCAAAGAATGTTCAGGAGTACGTCGGGGCTGGCCAAACCTGTGCCCGGCAGAAGGCTTCGAACCGACCCCCTGCCGGATTGCTTCAGCCATTACCAGTCCCCAGCCGTCCTTGGTCCCACATCTCCCTGGACTTCGTTACTGGGCTGCCTGCCTCGGAAGGGATGACAACCATTTTGATGATTGTGGATCGGTTCAGCAAAATGGTCCACTTCGTGGCCTTGCCCAAACTTCCGTCCGCCAAAGAGATGGCGCAGGTGGTCCAGCTGCATGTCTTCCGCCTCCATGGAATCCCAAAAGACATTGTTTCAGACCGAGGTCCCCAATTTGCCTCGGGATTTTGGAAGGAGTTCTGCCGTCTCCTGGGGGCCTCGGTCAGTCTCTCGTCCGGGTTCCATCCGCAATCAAATGGACAGTCTGAACGCCTCAATCAAGAACTGGAGACGGTTCTCCGCTGCCTGGTTTCCCGTGAGCCTCTTTCCTGGGCGCAACAGCTGGTATGGGTGGAATACGCTCACAACTCCCTTGTCTGCTCCTCCACTGGCATGTCTCCCTTCCAGTTCGTCTATGGCTACCAGCCAGCCTTGTTCCCCAACCAAGAGGAAGAGGTTTCTTGTCCGTCGGCTCTTGCAAATGCCCGTCGCTGTCGTCGCACTTGGGCTCAGGCACGGCCTGCTCTCCTTCGGGCCGTCCAAAGTCATTCAAAGGGGGCTAACCGAAGAAGAATTCCGGCTCCAACGTACCAGGTGGGTCAGCAAGTATGGTTGTCCACCAAGAACCTTCCACTCCGGGTGGAGTCCAAGAAGTTGGCCCCCCGATTCCTGGGACCGTTTCCGGTGGACAAAATTATTAGTCCATCGGCAGTCCGCCTGCGCCTGCCCAGAGAGTTCACCCGACGTTTCATGTTTCCCGCATTAAGCCTGTCCGCCAGAGTCCTCTGGTACCTGGTGTCCCTCCCCCCCAGCCCCTCGCTTCCTGGATGGTGACCCTATTTACACCGTGCGACGTCTGCTCCGCTCTCGTCGTAGAGGACGTAGTCTCCAATATCTTGTGGACTGGGAGGGATATGGCCCGGAGGAACGATCCTGGATCCCCACCCGGCAGATCCTGGATCGCTCGCTCATCTCCGAGTTCCACCGCCAGTATCCAGATCAACCTGCTCCTCGCCGAGGTCGTCCTAGGGGTGTCCGGCCAATGACTACATCTCCGCCGGGTCCATCATCGACTACGCCGCCTGAAGACGACGATGGAGCATCGGTCCGCTCAGAGGAGTTATAACTGGCCAGCCTGTCGGATTATGTTCCTGCATGTCGGATTATACTTTTGCCTGTTGGATTATACTCTTGCCTGTCGGATTATTTTTTGTTTCCTTTTTTCTGGGGACTTCTGGAGCCGTCCTTTGAGGGGGGGGGGGGGGGGATCTGTCACAGTTACCCGGATCAGGAACACCTGTGTTCAGGATTTGGCGCCAACAGCCAGGACAGCTGATTGCCGCACCCTGTAAATTTAAATCCCCAGCTTCCGGTAACACTTTATCCGATTGTACTATGCGATCTGTTGCTATCCGCTCAGAAAGCCCGTACCTCCGACTCTTTGCCTGCCTCCTGTTTTTCTACCTGATGTCCGTTGCCGACCCGTTTCCGAATTTGCCTACGACCTGCTCTGCCCGCCTGACTCCTGATCTCTCTTCCGAACACAACGACGCCCTTCTTCTCCAGCCCCAACCAACAACACGACGACTACGCCTGTCCGCGACCATTCCCGCCATGCCTTCACCCGCCTGTCAAGTCTCGACAATCCGTCAAACAACGGATCGAAGATTCACGTCTTGTCATTCCTTCCTTCCAATAAAAACCAAGAAACGAGTGCAAGTGATCTCAATTTTCCTTCCGTCCCGCCTGACATGAAGACCGAGGAACACACCAGGCAGGTCCGAGATACTGTTGTGGAGAAGTTTAAAGCTGGATTTGGCTACACAAATGGACACATCGCGGAGCCCCCACTTCCTTCATGTTGGTTTACTTCCTCTATCCAGCTATTTGAGAGTATGTGGGCAACCCCCGAGTGAACAAATTTATGTGATCACGTCACTGGAAGCATCAGGTGGTAAGAAGTTCTTGCAAAGTTCATGCATCGTTCATGCATAAGTTCAGTGTTCTTGCAATCAATTGTTCTTTTCAAGCAAAGCGTCCTTGTTTTTATGGAAAGCTTTGTCTAGATATCTCAAAAGCAGAAATAAAAGCACTGAAGTGAAAATTCTGCTTGAAATGCATCCTTTCACATAAAGTGTTTTTTTTTCCAGAAACAAATATTTTCAAAAAACTTAGCAGCATTCAACTGTTGTTTAATAAACAATGGTAAAAGCTAGAAACATACTTTGCTAATAAAAAAAATGAGCGTTTAAGCTTTCTATATACATGTCCTATGTTTATACAGTTACACAACTACATTTTCTGTAGGCCTTCAAAAATGAGTGCAGATGGCAAGAATTGGCTGGCACTCACTTTTCCCATTTGAGAGAAACACATACCTGTCAACCTGTATGTTTTTGCCGTACAAAGTACGTTTATTATGCATTTTAAGACGTCTACGACATACAAGAAAATCTGTACGGAAAAACACAAATTTGTCAATTATGGGTACCATCGGGTAAACACCGACTATCACGAAACGGCAAATCAATCAAGTCTAACGAGATCGCCGCGGAAGCCTCTATCTCGGTATGGGTTTTTTTTCGTTGCAAAAGTAGCGAGCGGTTTGATGCTACTGTGCGCATGCGTCTACCACCTGGCAATTTTCCATCATACATCATCCCAAAAAGAAATAAAAATATGGTGTACGATTATTTTGTATTTTGTACCGGAAAATATGACGGTTTGTGCAGGCATGGAGCCGTGGAGGTTGACAGGTTTTTAAACGTACGGCACTGAATAGGTTAAAAACGCCTTCCGATTTTTTCTTTTTTTCCAAAATTGAAACAACCAAATCTTGACTTGAGACTAGTACTTTAGTCGTGCACTTGTGACCAATGACTGCAACGCCAAAAATGCGCAGTCAGCGCTCTCTATTTTGGTCACTACGCATGTGCACACACCCCTTGCCCCAAAGTCAGCTGCTTTTTGCTCCTATTGAAGCTTTGCCCCTCACTCCTTCTCCTACTGCCGCTCGTGTTTGATCCCCAATGCTGTCGATGTGTTCGTCAGCTGTGCAGGAGCAATTCGGGGGTGTCGCTGTGTTATTTTAGGTGCGTGCTGTTCCCACAAAGGCGAGACAAACGCTTTGACACATTGTGAGAAATATCCTCATTGTAACCGTGCGACTGTCAATAGCACACGAACTCAACAGCACACGAACGCAAGCGTTTTTTTCCTCGCTCTGTTCTGACATCATTATGCAGGGAAACATTCTCAAAGTGCAACGAATGCCTGGCAAAATGCATGCGTAAATTTTGTAACGAGTCATTAAAATAAAAACAAGTCCGCATTTGACGTGTCACTCCTGCAGTAATCCACTTGCACGTTTACAAATGCGTGATATTTACTCTAAAACAGGGGTTTCCAATCTTTTTCAAACTGAGAGCTACTTATTGTTAGCAAATAGCGCAAAAGGACAACAGTAGGTTAAGCAACAACAAAGTATTACTATGTTGTTACTATGTTGTTACTAGGTTAATTATTGGAAGTAGGGTTAGATAGACTCAGTAATTTAATAAAAAAAAGATCACAATGACCCAGCACTGGGGAGCTATTTTTGGAACAGGTCTGCATGCACCCTAGCTGTCCTAAGGCGGCATCCTATCACCCGCGGGCCCCACGTTGAAGACCCTGTTCTGAAGAATACAGATATAAATTACATTTTTAAAAAGAGATTTAAATGACTGAATCCATATGCAAAGGGACACTTAAAAAATATAATATTGCAGTGCCTATATTTATCTTGATGCACTTAAAACCTAGGCCAGTCTGAAAGCACTACTTTACATTGTAACTATGTTTTTCCTATTTATCCAGGGTTTGTTTTATCTTATTTTTCCTTTCAAGATTTTATCATCTGTTTAAATGCAAAATACTCAATCAAGTACAAGTATTAAAAAATGATGTTAGTAAGGCCATTCATGTATTTTTCTTATTAGCCAAATCAACATTGTTTTTTACCATTTGGGGGCGCTAAACAATACACGCAGCCCCTTTAAGTCTTTTAATAGGTGCGTATCCTTGAGTGCCGTCTCTAATCTTGTTGTAAACATTCATAATGTTGATATCAATGACAATAATTCCAGATTTTAAATATAATTCCTGTCAATTTATATGTTTTCCCTTCACTTTTTATTGTTTTTTTTTTTGAGTGGTGGGGGATTATTTTGAATTGTGTACGTCGTATAACAACTTTTTCTACGGGAGAAAAAATACTAAAATATCTTATGCAAGACTTAATTTACTTGAAGTGAGTAAAGAACCATGAAACGTGCTGAAAGAATTGTTTGTGTTGATAAATACATTTATTTACACAAATGCTCTTTGTTTTGATTCTACATATCCTGTCTTGCTTTGAGTAAATAGGTGCCGCATTGTGTTTATAGGGTTTATTATCGCTTAGTAAAGGGACTTGCAGTCAAATGGCTGAGGTTGACAACTATGAATTCTTTGAATTCTTGTCATACAGCCTTTTTGGTACACGTACATAACTTTATTTTCTTTTTTTTTAATTGTTTATTATTTTAAAATATTAAGCAAGCTAACATCCCTTTGGGATTAACACAAATGCTTAGTTTTACTCCAGAAACTAAAACCTATTCCTAACCTAGGTTTAGCACTAGAATTAGAATGTTCTTTATAGTAAATGATAACAACGTAGTGAACATTGTTTGTAAGATTAGACGTTTCACTCCAGAATAAACGTGTAACAAAGATTTAAGAGATAAAAATAAGAAAAAAAGAGGCAAACAGTTTAAAAGGTAGTGTTTGGAGACCAGCCAAAGTTGTTATAATAGCATACCTGACGGTTTATATGTTTTGCCCATAATTTATACATTTTTGTTTAATTCAATTTGTATACATGGTATTGTCATTGATATCAACATTATGAATGTTTACAACAAGATTGGAGACGGCACTCAAGGATACGCACCTATTAAAAGACTTAAAGGGGCTGTGTGTATTGTTTAGCGCCCCAAATGGTAACAATGTTGATTTGGCTAATAAATGGTATGACAATTTTTGTATATATACATATCAGGGTATATATATATATATATATATATATATATATATATATATATATATATATATATATATATATATATATATATATATATATATGTCTGTCTCTGTGTGCCCTGCAACTGGCTGACAACCAGTTCAGGGTGTCCCCTGCCCACTGCCCAAAGATAGCTGGGATGGGCTCCAGGACCCTCGTGACCCTACTGAGGATAAGCGGTGCAGATGATAGATGGATGGATGGATAGATATATATGACACAGGTATATATATATATATATATATATATATATATATATATATATATGACACAGGTATATATATAAATATATATATATGTGTGTGTGTTAGACCTAAGATTTATGGCCCGAACCCGAACCCGAGGCAATTTCGGGCCGGGTCGGGCCTGAAATGTCAGTCATACGGTCGGGTCGGGTCGGGTTCGGTCCTGCTTTTTTTTTTTTTTTTTTTTTTTTTAATTAATTAATAATTATAAATATATGTTCATTAAAAATATATACTTAAACTATGTATGGATACTAGACCAAGGAATATAGTAAATCAAATAAATATTATTTGTGTACAATTAGTTGTGATTGCGGAAATCATAGCGTACAGTGACGTTGGTGACTTTTCCATCCGCATTAACAAACGCATTTTGTAAAATACAATCGCGCTTTATTGTTTAAATAAACGCGTTATATAGACTAGAATCTCCCAATTATTATAATTAGTTCGCTTTATTTTGTTTTAAAGCGTATTATATAGAATACGATCGCTTTTGTCGGAAGCGTACATTGACGTTGGTGACATTTTCATCCGCGTTAAAAAACGCAATTTGTAGAATACGATCGCGCTTTATTGTTTAAATAAACGCGTTATATAGACTAGGATCTCCCAATTGTTATAATTAGCTCGCTTTATTGTTTTAATAAGCGTTTTATATAGAATACGATCGCTTTTGTCGGAAGCGTACATTGACGTTGGTGACATTTTCATCCGCGTTAAAAAACACAATTTGCAGAATAAAATCACGCTTTATTGTTTAAATAAACGCGTTATATAGACTAGGATCTCCCAATTATTATAATTAGCTCGCTTTATTGTTTTAATAAGCGTTTTATATAGAATACGATCGGGGGGCGGGGGGGGGATTTGCATAGGAGTCGGAAAAGGGCACAACACGTCAACACCCGCTTAATAAAAGTGCTGCGCTAAAATCTTAAGGACGTACTACTACTGCTGCTGTGTGATCAAGTCGTCAAAATGACGGACGCCCTTAAATGTTTTCGCTACCTCAAAAAAAAAAAAACGTCAATGACAGATTGTCGCTTAATGTAACATCTGCAGTGCAGACACAGAAATATAAAAGATGTAAATGTTTATACAGTTTTATTTAACTTGAACTGGTTGCCAGGCAATCGCAGGGCACACGGGGACAGACAACTCACTCGCCGATTCACACCTAGGGACAATTTTGGACCGGTCAATTCACCTGAAATGCTGAAATGTTTTTGGAATGTGGGAGGAAACCGGAGTGCATGGAGGAAACCCACGCAAGCACGGGGAGAACATACAAACTCCGCACAGGAAGTCTGGAGCTGGATTTGAACCCACGCAGGAGGTTCCCATGACATGAACTGTGCCGCACATGCGCTAACCACTGCGCCACCGTGCTGCCATATATATATATATATATATATATATATATATATATATATATATATATATATATATATATATATATATATATATATATATATATATATATATATATATATATATATATATATATATATATATACTGTATATATGTTCTTTAGTCACTTATGAAGGGGAAATTGCAATATTATAAGGGGAACAATTGACTGATGTTAACAGGTATGTAATAGTGCAAAATATGTGCTATGGAAGGTATTGCAATAATATTTATGGGGAATAAAATTTCCAAATAAGTTGATAAATAAGGTTTTTCAATGCAACTGGCAAGATATATATCCTTCACAGGCTTGCACAATTTTCAAGATGATAAAAAAAGTGTATGAAAGCCAAAAGAAACTCCTTCACTACCCCATTTTGGTGCCATCAATCGTAAGAAACAAACAGCGTTTGTAAGCGCCTCCATCTGTGCACTGTGAATGAGTTTTAACAGCTCATGTTTGCTCAAAAGCACAAGTGGCTAAGGAAGAAGTGTGGCGGGTAAAACGATGGTGGAGCTCGCACCTCTGATGATGAGTTCGAGGTGTTTGCTTGAAATGCGACACCCTTGCCTTGCAGCTGAAACAAGTGGCGCTCAAAATTGGCTGACAAATTTCAACCCCAAGGGTTCCCTGCATTTTCACAGTTTCCGATTCACTAATCCCCCCATTCTGTTTTCTTCCTCATAATCAATGATTCAGCAACCCCTTTTTTAGTCACTCATTTACTTGCTCCAAAATTTATTTTTATTGCAAATTTTACGAACTTACAGATTCAACAATTTCAGAGAAACGAACCCCATTGCAAGCAACAGTCCAGTTGCTGCAATTCAACATCGCAAAGAGTTTACAACAGTGGTATCCAAACCACAGCCTGGGAGGAATTTAGGGCCTCGAGAAAATTTTGCAGTGGTCCAAAGCATTTACAGTAGTAATGATGATATATTTTCATCTGGAATATATTACTTCTAAATTATCTGAATATGGAAGTTGACTATTTAATGTATTTTATTTTTTTATTTTTGTAAAATTCAAAACTAATCTCATGGAATGTCAAAGGGACATTGTGTATTATTTAGGGCCTCAGAATGGTAACAAAATAATTCATTAAAAAAACATAAATATATATATATATATATATATATATATATATATATATATATATATATATATATATATATATATATATACATTCATATTGATTTGAATCCCAAAATACACGAAATATCTATCTATCCTATAAATGTGTATTTTTTTAAGTCCTCATAAGTTGAAAAATGTGTATTTATTTTACATAACATGAGGCTCACCTGAGGACGCTGACATGATTCTCCACCATCTTGATGTTAAGAGTACCCTTAAAACCCCAAAAATTGTGAAAGGCTGGGCAAAACAACTATTATAAAAGAGGGTAGTTTGGTCACTTTGAGTTCCCATAGTTTGTATTCTTCCTTGTGCTCTGTAGCACTCATTTTTGGTTGCACAACTCAACATCTTGTGTCGAAACATTACACAGTATTCCTTAAGACTCTTCTCATTTCTGGCATCACCTCTCTGACCTGTTGCCCTCTGCTATGCGCTACAGTTCCTTTAAAATAGGGAAAACTCCCCATCACTCAACAAGAGTGCAAAATCATGAACATACATATCATATTTGGGAATTTTTGTTGTTGCTAAATGATTTTACACTACCTTTCCTTGATTGTTACAGTGCACCATTTTTCATTGCACTTTTTATATAACTAAGGCTAGTCTCTGAGCACTACATCATACATATGTTTGCTTATTTATCCTTACAGCCTTTTATCTTTTTTTTCTTTTTAAAGTCCTTATTACATGTTTACCCTGTTGTGCCATGTGTAAACTCATTGCATACATTGTTTCACTACGATAAGAATGACCAAGTACAAAAAAACGCGAAAAGTAGTGAAAAATACTGGAAAGCCTGGGCATTGAGGGTGTGAGCACTTTTCGAAATCCAGTAGACACATATAAACGACTGGTCAATTTTTGTCATGTGATTTTTCTTATTAAATTAATGAAAATATATTTATCAAATAGATCAATTAATTGGTGTTCCTCGATAAAAATTGTTATTGACGTATAGTGACAAATAAAGGAATTTTTCCATTGCAAATATGTAAAGTGCGCCTTCAGGAGCACGTGCTGTCCTGCAAGGTAGTCCAAGTGGGAAAAGATCACCGAGGGCAGATGTGGGAATGTCAGCAGGCAGGGCACACACAGGGGGGTGCAAGGAGGGATGGGGCAGGGCCAATGGGCCATGGAAATTAGATCTGACCAATGTGGGCCCCAGGGCATAAAAGGGGGCCGGTGGGCAGCAGACCCCTCAGTGGTGGCCTGGACCTCCGATAGCATGGACATCTTCTCTCCTTCGCAGCTCTACTATGCGGCCCCGTCCCCGGACGACCTTCTTCTGGGCGATAACGAATCGGACGAGGACGAACACGTGCGGGCACCCAGTGCACCACCGCACCAGCCGGGCCACTGCCTCCAGTGGGCTTGCAAGGCCTGCAAACGCAAGTCCAGTTTCGTGGACCGCAGAAGAGCCGCCACCATGCGGGAGCGCCGTCGACTGAAAAAAGTCAACCACGCCTTCGAAGCCCTGCGCCGATGCACCTCTGCCAACCCCAGCCAGCGCTTGCCCAAAGTAGAGATTCTGCGCAATGCCATCCACTACATCGAGAGCCTTCAGGAGCTCTTACGGGATCAGGTGGACCATTACTACAGTGGTTCCGAACCTGACAGTCCCCAATCCAGCTGCTCCGAAGGCATGGTGAGAACCCAACCTCATGCACTGTTTTCTACAGCTAATATACTTTTTTTAAAAACCCTTCAACTGACTTACAGAATCACTGGTTACACCCCTAAAGCTATTGATCGTAATTCCCATTCTGATAGTGCTCCAGAAACATCTCAAGTGTAAATCCCAGTTCTGGCTATCTAAATTTCCAATTATCAAAACATGTGACTCTCGCATCTCACTTAAAAGACCCACATCACTCACCAATCAAAACACTTTTTGCAGTCATTAAAGATGCGGTTTGAGGTGTCCTTATTCTTATTGTAACTTGTGCTCCAGAATGATCTCTAAGATTAATTATAGATCTGACTAGCTAAATTACCAATTGGGAAAACATGTGACTCTCGTATCTTACTTAACACACTCACATAACTCCTCACTTAAAACCCTTTTTTTCAATCATTAAAGGTGGGGTTTAAAATGTTAAAGGAAAATATTTTCAAAATTAATCATGTGTTAACAATGCCCAACGGAATACAAAGAGCCCTTTCTATATTTTTCTTCCCGCCGCGTCTATCTGCTTTTATCTTACTTTTAGCAAAGCTGTTCCACCACGGTAGGTAGCAGGAACTGGGTGGGGAGTGAGTGCATGCTGTTCCCAGTGTTTTTTTTCCTTTCTATTTTCTTGTGTAGCATGAAAATGGTGACAGTAAGTAAAGGTATATTTCAAGTATAGTCCAACAGCAAACCCAAAAGCCCAAAAAGAAGTTTATTAGAGCGCATCTAAGAAATGCACATACTTGCATGCGCATGGCTAATGCATCAATCGTGACTTTAGGGCAGGAGATAGCGGCAGAGAGTTAAAAAGTTTCAAATTCTGTACAGCTTTTTTAAGTAAGGAAGAATTGTGTACAAAATTTCTAGTGTTTTAAAACTTACCTCCTCAACATAACACAACAAAATGATAATCTGAGTTTATTTAGCAACCCAAGTTCTGTCACTTTCAGACACAAACATCCACCATTCGCTTCGGTGTATGCCTTTTCAACTGTAAAATCCATTTTACAGAGGTAGGGTATTGGGAGCATTCCGAGGGCCGCAGATTTACAAGGAGAAAGTGTCGTCTCGCGCAAACTGCTAACTTAATCGATTGGCCACGCTGGGGAAATAGAGGAAGGAGCCCTTGCTGACCTGTTTGGTCCTTCAAGGCGCACCCCCAAACTGCCAGCACATGATTTATTAGGCTGTCTGTAATCTCAAGGAGGGCAAACATATTTATGTATTGTGCTTGTTGTTTTCCAGACGGACATCAACAGTTCAGTGTGGCAGCAGCTCAACTTCAGCAGCACTTACCCCTACACAAAGAACGGTGAGAGCACTTTTGCACCCTTTGGATTGCTTGACACACTTTTTTCCCACTTTTGTGATACACCAACTGTGATTTCCCTTGCAGAGGCTTTGTTAGACAAGCCGGCGGCAGGTGTATCTAGCCTGCAGTGCCTGTCCAGTATTGTGGACCGGTTGTCCACATCCGAATCGGGTCGGCACAGGAACCAGGCTGACCCCTCACCTCCAGACTTGAACGACTCACATCCATGCACACCGGGCAGCCCTGTCTACCACGTCTTGTGAGGGGCACAGCGTCTTTTGGTTTTGTACAGTACACCAGTGGTCAGCAACCACTGGGCTATGGACTCGTGCAGGGCCGTGGGTTGTTTGATATCGGGCTGCACAGAAAAAAAGAAAAAAATTGCCTCTGCTATTCGTACCATATTTATACATGTATGCACGCATGTGTTTGCCTAGAATAACTTCAAATTTTGTGAGGTTTCACGGTGGCAAAATACCGTATTAGAGCAATGGTCGTCAAATACTGTTGACCACATTTGCTCAACATTGAATGCAACGGGAAGTGAACCTGGAACGTGACAGTAAGAGCGCAGTTGATGACATTGAAAAAGGCCTTAAATTTTGTCTCACCATAACAATCTTTTTACTCATGATACCACGTTGTCTCGTCTTTTTTAAATTGCTTAATCTTTGTGCAACTTGGTCTTGGTTGAACTAATTCCCATAATTTTCCATTACTGTGTCACGTTGAACAACGTTATAATCCCTACACTGTGTGGATTTTAATATTTTATCAAACATCCAACTTATCAGTTTTAAGTGATCTTAAATGCTTTTCTGGGATTTTTTTCCATGAAATGAATTCCCTAGAGTAAACTCCTTTGCCTTAAACACAACATAGTTTGTATCTTAAAGTAAAAAGCAATAGACAAATAACCTCTATGTTGGGATCTGGCTCGCCTCCGTCCACCAGTGGGTGCTTAATTAGTTTGTAATTGGAACAGGTGTGTACAATCACCCAACACCTGTCCATGATTAGCCTGACTCTTCATAAGGACAATTTGAACAGCACCCAGGGTCAGGTGTTTATGCTGTAATTTTGAGATGGACCCAAATGCAGGAAGCAGGAAAAGGCAAGGTGCTTAAAAACAGATGGAATTTAATAACAAACTCATCAAGAAAGTGATAAATGCTAAAAAGAGACACTAAAACTGTCAGTTCCAGAAACAAAAAAAAACAAACCTCACTAATCAGGATGTCACTGAATAAAGGTAACGATGGAAAATGAATATGGAAAATGAAAATTTACCGGTCTTGGCTGCTGTCCAAAATGTCCTCAAGAAGAGTCAGGCTAGTTAAGGACAGGTGATCGGACACACCTGTTTCAATTACAAACCGATTAGGCGCCCTCTGGTGTAGTGAGACGTGCCAGACACCAACAATTTTTTTTCCTGACCCTCCAAAAAATCTTGTACTGGAGCATATTGGAAATGAATTCAGCCAAAACAATGTTGTGCAACGATTGACCAGTCACGTGTGCTTTCAAGATCAAGAAAAGGCGTGAAAATGTAATACAGTGAGTAAAAATAGTGTGATGTTGAGATAAAATCTAATGCCTAATGGATCTAGGTTTATTATTATCATTAGTATTGCTGTTTTATATATTATTGTTATTATGACCAATGTTATTTTTGGGCAGGGCTGCGAGAATATTGTCAAACATTAAACCCGTCCGTGGTACAGAAAATGTTCCCAACCACTGCAGTACACGACTTCATTGTAAATATAATAAAATGTAAATGCTCATATATTACGCTCATTAAATGTATTTTTTGTACCAGAAAACCTGTTGTGGTTGATTTCAAAATAAAAGTGACTCATTTAGTGGTATTTTTGTCAATTCTCTGTGTGGGCGTGTGTTGGTGAGTTCTTTCCGACCAAATGTGAGTCGTCATCGACACCCTTGATCGTTTCATTAACACATCCACAGAAAAAAGAGCAAATGGCCTTTAATTGGCGAGGAAGGGGTAGTTTTTCTTTGTGTGAAGGACATTACTACTTCAAAGTTTGCATCTTAAGGTGAAAAAAAGACAAACTTTACCACATCTCTTTCCTGACTATACGTGTATTTGTTGTGAATGTAATCGAACGGTAATGCACACCGTATACAAATCGCTTTTAAGACCTGTTATGCACTCTACCGTAAAGCTTATTATGCTAAAATAAGCTTTATGGTAGAGTGCATCACAGTTTCGATACGAGCGATTTGAATAGAAAAAGGCAAAATAAACATGTTACCTGCTCAAAAGTCATTTGTATACGGTGTGCATTACCGTTCGATTACATTTACAACAAATAAATGAAACGATCAGCATTTATATAGCGCTTTTCAAGTCAAGACTTCCCAAAGCGCTTTACAGTGTGCTTCACATTTCCCAATAGCGGCCGTGCAGCCATGTAAGGCTAACCTGCTTATTGGGGGTATTAGGGGTTCAGTGTTTTACCCAAGGACACTTCGACATGTAACACAGAGGAGCCAGGATTCGAACAGCGATCTCTTGATCCCAAGACGAGCGCTCTACCTCCTGAGTCACTGCCGCCCCACTGTACAAAGACGGAATGGTTTAAGGTGTATTAGATTCCCAACAAATGCAAGACGAAGTGGTTTTGGTCATTTGTTCGCCATTACATTCCCTAAAAGTGATATAAAGGTGAGATAAAACGAGGTAAAAGTGGTTATAGTAGCTAGGGGGTGCAAATCTCGGCAGGGATGCATTTCTCGGCATAACACAGGCGGGCTGCCAGGATGTTAAGGGGTACATAGATAGATAGATGGATGGCAGCCACTCCAGCAGCTCCCGTGTTATTTTCGATTGTTCTCGATTGTTTGTTCTCAGCTCAGGGATGCTGCTGGAAATGTGAATTTCCCTTCGGGGATGAACAAAGTATCTATCTATCTATCTATCTATCTATCTATCTATCTATCTATCTATCTATCTATCTATCTATCTATCTATCTATCTATCTATCTATCTATCTATCTATCTATCTATCTATCTAAAACGGTAGACAAACGTGGCAACGACTCAAGTATGAATCCGACTATGTAAAACAATGGTTCCCAAACTTTTGCAGGCTGAAGCCCTTTTGGCTCCCCGGTGAATTCTTAGCGCATTTTCTGGTAAATTTTCTGTGTTAATTTTGTTCTTGTTAACGCTCAACCATGTTGAAATGCTAAACATAGAGAAAACAGCACCATCTTCTGGCGCGCTTTGTAAGGGTTGATTTCTGTTGACCATTTCTTTTCCATTCTTCAATCGATAGAAGTACCTACCCACCTAGAAGTGCACTAGATAGCACTTCAAGCTCATTAAAATAGGGGTCTGCAGAATTTTCAAAATAAAACGTCACAAAATAACATTCAAATTATGTATTTTGACATGTCTTCATAATCAAACAAAGTCAACATCTAACATCAATAACATTTGAAAAAAAATAAATAATGAACTCTTAAAAAAATAATTTGCACAGTATAAAAGATAAAATGTACGCACTTAAAAAAATGGCACATTATGCAAAGGTAAACATTGCACACTAAATATAATCCACATACTTTTTAAGGCTGTAAACACGACGTTTCTGAAATTAGTGTCATGTAAAATTTATCATGTGCTACTGCAGCATGTTCATCAGTGCAAGAAATGTATTCAAGTGTAAATTCAAGCCCACCATTCCTGCTAACTTATTAACACTACTGGTACTATGATTTATTACTCTTATTATAGAATAGAATAGAATAGAATATACCTTTATAGTCATTGTTACAAAATGGGTTAACATATTGTGACAACGAAATTGGGCACGACACTCCAGTTTTACACATTCACAGTGAGGTATGAGCCAAGAAGATAAAGACACAGAGAAGATAAGGTTATAAAACAAGGGGATAAGGCTATAGTTATAATTTACATGGTATTTACACAAGAAATGTCGGCATGTGGGATGTTACATGCAGTTGTTATCGTGATACCGTTGGTATCGTAAGGGTTGTGCAATATTGCATTTGGTGCAAAAGTCATCATAGTGCAAAAAAATAGTCAGCATATGCATTGGTACAAACATAGTCATCATCTCATCTCATTAGCCGTACCGCTTATCCTCATTAGGGTCGCGGGGGGGGGGGGCTGGAGCCCATCCCAGCCATCTCCGGGCAGTGGGCAGGGGACACCCTGAACTGGTTGCCAGCCAGTCGCAGGGCACACAGGGACAGACAACTCATTTTGCTCATTCACACCTAGGGACAATTTGGACCGGCCAATTCACCTGAAATGCATGTTTTTGGAATGTGGGAGGAAACCGGAGTGCTCGGAGGAAACCCACGCAAGCATGGGGAGAACATACAAACTCCGCACAGGAAGTCTGGAGCTGGATTTGAACCCACACAGGAGGTTCCCATGACATGAACTGTGCCGCACAAGCGCTAACCACTGCGCTGCCGTGCTGCCCCATAGTCATCATAGTGCAGAAAAAAGAAATGATCAGACATTGTGCAAGGTGAGCAGTAAACATAGTGCAGTCAACATGTGCAAGAACATAGACATGAGTACCATTATATTCGTATGAGGTAGTGTTGGCAAGAGTTTTCAGTTTTTTTGTGCGGTGTCTGTTTTGAGCAGTGAACAAACATACTGCAGTCGGCATGTACGTGAGCACCATTTTACATTCGTGTGAGGTAGTTTTTTGCAAGAGTTTTCAGTTTTTTGTGCGGTGTCTGTTTAGGGTGGTAATGGCTGTGGGGAAGAAACTGTCTCTGAGTCTGTTTGTTTTTGCTTTGTGTGACCTGTAGCGCTTGCCGGAAGGCAGCAGGTCGAAGAGGTGGTGGGGTGAGAAAAGTCCTTGATGATGTTTTCTGCTCTGCTGAGGTAGCGAGAGCAGGCAATGTCCTCCAGACTGGGCAGAGAGCAACCGACGATTTTCTGGGCTGTTTTTATGACCCTCTGGAGCTTTTTCCTGTCTGCTGCTGTGCACCCAGCATACCACACCGTAATGCAGTTTGTTAGAATGCTCTACACAGTTGCTTTGTAAAAGGACACCTGCAGCTTCTGTTTTAGATTATCTTTCCTGAGCACTCTCAGGAAGTGCAGTCGCTGCTGGGCCTTCCCTACCACCGCTCTGGTGTTTGCAGACAAGGAGAGGTCGTCGGAGATGTGCACACCCAGAAATTTGAAGGAGTGGACTCTCTCTACGCAGTCTCCTTTTATGATGAGTGGTTCTGGATTCCTGCCATTCCTTCTGAAATCCAGAATCAGTTCTTTTGTTTTTGTGGTGTTCAGTATGAGGTGGTTTTCCGAACACCACGTAGAAAGTGACTCCACCTCATCCCTGTATGCCGCCTCGTCCCTTTCAGAGATGAGGCCGATCAAGGTGGTATCGTCAGCGAACATATCACTTATTAACTTGCATGAATAAAAAGTGTTACATCTAATTGATAATGCAGTTTTGGGGTTGGACACTATTGGCTTTTTTATCTAGAGTCTTCTGGACCTAAGGACTACGCTAAAGCAAATTCTGCAATAGGCGTTTTCTTCTGTTCCACGTCCGCATTGTCAAAACCAAAATAGGTCCAAACAAGTGATGTATCGCCCTTCTTCGGTGCAAGCTTAGTTTCATGCTCGTTTGTTTTGCGGTTTCACAATCGCACCACGTCACATCGCGATGTCGATTCGATTTTGGTTGATTGTGCAGCCCAAACGTGTTGTGTACAAATCGTCCGACAAAAGTTCAAACTTCTGACTTCGACTTTGGACTGCCACCCCCTTACTGCCCCCTTCTTCGTCACCGACTTTTTTTTCACTACTAAGTATTACACACTGTCCCTTTACCAGTTTGAAGTGCTTTTTACTTTTTTTCTCTGTAATTCTACAGCACATTATGTTCTCTTGAGAAATGTTTACCTTTGTATTGATGTTTGACTATTCCATGCCAATTATGTTTGTATTTGCAATGTTCAATAAAAAAATGTTAAAAAAAGATTGGTGTTGAGAAAGAATGTCACAACCATAGGGCGTAATAAATAATAATGCAAAAAAGATAAATGTTGAGTCAAAGTCAGAGCTGTTTATCTAAAGGAGCAGCATTGACATCATCAGGTGGTCTCCCAAAGGCATTGCATGTTTAAAGGCAGTGGATTCTGCACATTAAGCATAAAAATGTCAAGTCAAGTCAAGTTAAGTCATTTTTATTTGTATAGCCCTAAATCACGAAGAGTCTCAAAGGGCTTCACAGATTATTACACTATATTACACAGACTATTTTTTCAGCCGACGAGAAGAGTAGGTTATTCATATGCTATGGAGTAGAAGTGAGTTTTAAGTTTAGATTTAAACATTTCCACTGAGGTTGCAGATCGGATCTCAGGGGGAAGAGCATTCCACAGCACCGGTGCCCGGATGGAGAACGCTCTCGAACCAGCAGAACACTTCTTTGCTCTTGGGATCACCAGAAGACCGGCACTCTCAGATCGTAGGCTTCGGACCGGGACGTAGGGGCAAATCAGATCTGAAAGATAAGAGGGAGCAAGTCCATGTATGATTTTGTACAATACTAAGAGAACCTTGAAATCACATCTATGGCTAACTGGGAGCCAATGCAGGTTAGCCAAAATCGGTGTTATGTGATCGTACTTTTTTGTCCTAGTTAAAAGCCTCGCTGCGGCATTTTGAACCAGCTGAAGTGACTTGATTCTAGACTTCGGGAGACCAGAGAGTAGTGCATTACAGTAATCGAGACGGGAGGTGACAAACGCATGAATTATAATTTCCGCATCAGACTGAGACAGTATTGAACGGATTTTAGCAATGTTACAAAGATGGAAGAAAGCGGTTCTAGTAGTTTTCTTTACATGCATTTCAAAGGATAGATCAGGGTCAAATATGACACCTAAATTTTTAACTGAGTCACTCTGTGTGATGTGACATTTGTCAATGTTCACAGCAGTTTTTGAGAATATATCACGGCATTTAGATGGACCAATGACTAACATTTCGGTCTTTTCAGAGTTAAGTTGCAAGAAATTGAGTGACATCCACTCTTTTATCTCAATGAGGCAGGCCTCCAAATTTCCACAGTTTAGTGTGTGAGATTCCTCCAACGGAAGATATAGTTGAGTGTCGTCTGCGTAGCAGTGGAAGCTGATATTGTACTTGCGAATAATATCACCTAATGGAAGCATGTAAATACTGAAAAGAAGGGGGCCAAGCACTGAACCCTGCGGAACACCGCAGGTAACATTAAAGGGCTCAGATGTCATTTCACCATATTTAACACAGTGCGTCCTATCTGAGAGGTAGGATCTGAACCACGAGAGGACAGTTCCTGAGAGACCAATCCATTTTTCCAACCGTTCTAGTAGAAAATTGTGGCGCACTGTGTCAAAAGCAGCACTAAGATCTAGCAGCAGCAAAAGTGATGAAGCGCCAGAATCCATTGCCAGTAGGAGATCATTTGTTACCTTGATCAGAGCTGTCTCAGTAGAGTGGTTACCCCTGAATCCTGATTGCATGGATTCAAAAAGGTTATTCTCGGATATGAAAACATTTAGCTGCTGTGCCACTACTTTTTCAAGTACTTTAGAGAGGAAAGGTAGGTTTGACACAGGTCTATAATTACTTAAGATTTCTGGATCAAGGTTGGGTCTTTTCAGTGTGGGTTTAATAACGGCGGACTTAAAAGCTGCTGGAACTACACCTGAGGAGAGTGATATGTTTATAATATTTAGAACTGAAGGTCCAAGGACGCCAAAAAGACTTTTAATAAGTGAACCTGGGAGCGGGTCAAACTGGCAAGTTGTCGGTTTGGCCGCATTCACCACCTGTTTGAGACCATCAAGTGACAGTTCACTAAAACAGGACAATTTCCCAGGACAGCCACCCTGTCGTGCATCTGTAGATTTCAGCCCTTTAGTATGTGTGGTATTAATAATTTCTTTAGCAATTTCTTCCTGTATGCATTGAATTTTCTTAGTAAAGAAGACCATTAAGTCATGAGCAGAGTGCGTCGAACTATCTGCAGTAGTTTGTTGCCTTGTAAGCGATGCTACAGTTTCAAAAAGTGCTTTGGGATTGTTCTTTTGAGACGCAATCACCTTCGAAAGATAGGCCGATTTTGCAGAGGCAAGGGCCGCTTTATACTTTAACAAGCTGTCACACCATGTTTGATGGAAAACCTCAAGCTTGGTAGTGCGCCATTTTCTTTCCAATTTCCTGCATTCTTGTTTAAGGGTTCTAGTTTCATCAGTAAACCAAGGCGTGCGTCTTTTAGGACGTGATTTTAGCTTCATGGGCGCTATTGAATCCAGGACACTAGTCAGGGTGGTATTGAAATCATTTATGAGTGAGTCTATCGGGCCATTGTATGAAGGAAAGGACGCAACTGCTCCAGGAAGTAGTTCAAATAGCTCAGAAACTGTGCCAGTGCTTATATTGCGTCCGCTAAATCCTTCAGCTTTTTTAACACTACTTTTAGCTAGCACCTCAAATGTAACTAAATAATGATCCGAGATAACGGTAGTACACGGTAACACCATGATGTTTGAGGTTAAAACTCCTCGAGTCAGAATCAAGTCTAGCGTGTTCCCATCTTTATGGGTTGGCAAATCAACCAGTTGATTAAAACCAAATGCATCAATTAGAGAATTAAACGCAATAGTAAGTGAACTGAGTGGGGAGTTCATATGAATGTTAAAGTCCCCCATAATTATAATTTTGTCTGCATAGGTTACTAGTTCAGACAAAAGTTCAGCAAATTCGTCTAAGAAAGTTGTGTACGGCCCAGGTGCGCGATAGATAGTTATTACATAAATTGACAATAGAGAGGACCGCATCACAAGAGCCTCAAACGCCTTGTAATTATTAGAGGTACGAGGATTAAATTTGAGCGTTTTTTCAGAAATGAGCGCGACACCGCCACCCTTTTTTGACGTGCGTGCTACATGGCTACTCTCGTAGTCTGGGGGAGAAGCATAATTTAGTGCTAAATACTCATCCGGGCGTAACCAGGTTTCACAAAGACCCATACAGTTAAGTTTATAATCACGAATAATGTTATCAACAAGTAAAGCTTTTGGAGCAAGCGATCTAATATTTAACAGACCAAATTTTAGCTTTGCTGAATCATTTGACTTAGCTGAGCTCTTTGTAGTCTTTGTCGAGATCTTCAAAAGATGCCGCGGTTGTTGCTTTTCGTGCGCGCTGAGTGTAAAGCTTCGGT